>NW_027671498.1:0-176596 GCF_964165515.1 Mesoplodon bidens
TAATTCCAAATATTGATAGAACTAGGGTAATTATTTTAATTTTAAATTAATTAAAAAAACTCAGTTACATAAAGATAGAATTCCTCTATTTCTGCATCATTACCATATTTAGCTTTCAGCACAGTATTTAAATTTCAATTCAGTAACTTCACAGTTGTACGTCTTTTTACAAACTTTCAATATTGAGAACAGTGGCCTGAAGAATTTTTAAGCTGTTTTTTTTTTTTTTTTGGTGGGAGGGAGAAGAAGGATAAGTTTTAACCCCACTATTTTGTAATTTAGTTTGGTCATGACTCTGATTTGATGAAACTGAGATCAGTATGATAAATGAAATTGCAAAGTTCAAGACTTTGCTCCACTGTTTATTGTTAACTATTCAAATGAACTGAATTCTTAAAATTTCAGTTGTTTCCAGAACATGCCGCTTCTGAAGCATCTTAACCTCAATGTGTAAGCAGATTGTTATTATTCATCTAATCCATCAACCATAACTGCATTGCCAGTGGTCTGGCCCTAGGAGGGCACAAAGTTCATAGACTTAATTATTACAAACAGTATGTCTTCTATTTTAATTTTCTAGTGGAGGGTAACTCTGGGTCAGTCATGCAAGGAACTGACTTAAGTTCCATGTCCTTGAAAAATGTTGCCACCTCAGTTTAAATTAATGGTCTAACAGCTTCGACCATTTGGGGAGCACTCTCAGTAGTCATATGTCCTAAATTTGACTACTTTCATATTAGCATTGTTAAGACATTATGGGAATTCCCTGGCAGTCCAGTGGTTAGGACTCCACGCTTTCACTACTGACGACCTGCGTTGAATCCCTGGTTGGGGAACTAAGATCCCACAAGCCATGCAGTGTGCCAAAAAAAAAAAAAAAGACTTAATTAAACCCCAGAACACAGTCGTGCTTGTCATGGGCATCATGTTTAAGAGTTCTTCTCGATATACAGACTGCCAACAAACACATGAAAGGATGCTCAACATCTTTACTCATTAGAGAAATGCAAATCAAAACTACAATGAGATATCATCTCACACCAGTCAGAATGGCCATCATCAAAAAATCTAGAAACAATAAATGCTGGAGAGGGTGTGGAAAAAAGGGAACACTCTTGCACTGCTGGTGGGAATGTGAATTGGTACAGCCGCTATGGAGAACGGTATGGAGGTTCCTTAAAAAACTACAAATAGAACTACCATATGACCCAGCAATCCCACTACTGGGCATATACCCTGAGAAAACCATAATTCAAAAAGAGACATGTACCAAAATGTTCACAGCAGCCCTATTTACAATAGCCCGGAGATGGAAACAACCTAAGTGTCCATCATCGGATGAATGGATAAAGAAGATGTGGCACATATATACAATGGAATATTACTCAGCCATAAAAAGAAATGAAATTGAGCTATTTGTAATGAGGTGGATAGACCTAGAGTCTGTCATACAGAGTGAAGTAAGTCAGAAAGAGAAAGATAAATACTGTATGCTAACACATATATATGGAATTTAAGAAAAAAAATGTCATGAAGAACATAGGGGTAAGACAGGAATAAAGACACAGACCCACTAGAAAAGAAAAAGCGTTCTTCTGTCACATCAAAATTTTCTTGGACACCAACCACCACATGATAGATCTAATTGGATGGTAATATATATACATATATGTAGCTGAGCTCTCTTCCACTGCAATAGAAACGCCATAAATGATTTAACTTTTTCATAGAATTTGTCCTGTGAATTCTCAGCCTTATCTTCATTACACTGAATAATGGTGTTTGCCTTTGATAATGCTATTTTTGGTTATGGAGTGTGGGGCATGATTTTTCTCCTGCATTCAAGAGATAATCCTTTATAAACTCTCCATTCCTAAAAATAGTTTTAACGGAGAAAGGGTATTTTCCAATTCCTATGTGATTGGATTTTGCAGCATAATCATTTATTATACATTTAATATTAATGTTTTATAAATCTGGGGAATTTCCAACTCTGCTGAGAAATTCCACTGGGAAAAAGAAAAGAAAAAGAATAATAAAATAAAATGTCCCTGTACTACTCAGTGCTCCTTTCTTGGTAGTGGAAAACACATTTCTAAGAAAAGTGGAAACTTTAACAACTCAAATATCTTCAAGATAAATATTGCCCTAAAACTTGCCTTATCATAAAACCATACAAAAATTAGACAGATTTAAAAAAAGGGAGTCAGAATTGTTTATCTAATTGATCAGAGCCAAAGGGCCAGTGATTCTTTTTTAATATTGAAATAATATAAAAAATAAGGTGAAACATACCTTGTGGTCCATAAGTCAAAGGGATTCCTTAAAAGATATTGTATTTATCATAACTAAATTTAAAAACTCTAGTTTGCAAACAATATTGAAAGCAGAGAGATTAAGAAAAATTACCAATTTTTGAAACCTTTTGGACATTGTTAAAAAAATGATAACAAATGGTATTTTATTAAATTTTAATAAACTGTGTACAACATAGAAATACTTGCCATATACACCATTCTTGGACATTTTCTTACAATTGTAAATATTCAGAGCACTTTACTATATTCCACAACAGCATTTTTTAAGGTTTATTTTTCATAAAGGAACAACTGTGTAAAAGATCAAGCAGCATCAATTGTCTGTTTCATTGCCCTCCAAGGCAATCTGTGGAATTAAATAATTGCAATTTTGACCTCTACTGCAAATGATCAATCAGCTGAGGCTTCTACTAAAAGTCCTTAATATGACAAAGACAAAAGAAGAAGATACAATTGTCAGATGAAGTGGCCAGAGATTTACTGATCTTATTTTTTAAAGTCTTTATTTGCACAGTAACAAATATAAATATTTGATTATTTCATTAAGTTTATCCAGTGAGTATTTATTTATCAGCCCTAGGCACTAATCTAGCCATTTGGGATCTAGAAGTAAATAAAACATAAAGAGACCCCTTTACCTTATGGTACAAGAATTCTTTTGAGAAGACAGATATTTATGGGGAAAAAAAAGTAAACATGTTGTGTGTTAGATTGTGATGAAAGTTAGGGGGACAAACATAAGTTAGGGTAACAGTCCCTGTGGTGAGATGTGGTGAGCTATTTTAATAGAATAATGTAGGGTGACTTCTCTAATAAAGCTACCTTTGAAAAGGCATTGGAAGAAATTAAATGAACAAGCCAAGGCTCCAGGATAAACTTGGCAGGCAGAGCGGATACCTAAAGCAAAGGTCCTGAACCTTCCTGCTGGTCCAGTGGTAAAGAATCTGCCTTCCAATTCAGGGGACACACGTTCGATCCCTGGTCGGGGAGCTAAGATCCCACACGCTGCGGGGCAACTAAGCCCGTGCACCTCAAATACTGAGCTTGCGTGCTTCAACTAGAGAGCCTGAGGGCCGCAAACTACAGACCCCATGCACCCTGGTGCCCGTGAGCCACAACGAGAGAGAAGCCCACACTCCACAACGAAAAGATCACGCCTGCTGCAACTAGGACCTGACGCAGCCAAAAAAATACGGGAACTAAATAAGTAAATAGACAAATAAATAAAGAGAAGACCTAAGATAGATAAATAAATAAATGAATAGAAGGCCTAAGATAGATAAATAAAGAGAAGGCCTAAGATAGATAGATAAATAAATAAGTAAATAAGTAAAGAGAAGGCGTAAGATAGATAGATAGGTGAATAAAGAGAAGGCCTAAGATAGATAGATAAATAAACAAATAAATAAATAGATTAAATCAATCAATCAATCAATAAAGTAAAGGCCCCAAGGGGCATTGTGTGTGCCTGGAAGTGTGAGGAAGTCAATGTAGTGGATGAAGACAAAGTAAGGTGGTAGGCAGTGAAGTTGGAGGGGTCACCAAAAGGACAACTGGCAGTGACTTAATTTGCTGTGTGTGTATGTATTTACCTTGAACCAGGAACTCTGTGTTCAGGCCACACACCTCAACTCTCCATCCCTAAGTGATACTTTAGAATTTGTTTTTAATGAGAAAGAGGGAAGAGAAATAACAGGTGTGTATCTATTTGCGTGTGTGTGTTTATTCTTTCCTAAAAACAGTACTAAATTCTTTGATTTTATTATTTAAAAGAACTGTTAGGAATTTTTATTTCTATTATACAGTTGAAGAAATGGTCCACAAATTCTGTTTTTTTCTGCTTCCTAAACATATCCTCTTGCTACCTGCCCAAACAGTCATTCTGGGATCCCAGGGTGGCCAACAAAAAGTGCTAATGTATGCCTTCAAAGAAACACAAGGTAGAAATGACTTGGAAGTTGGCCCCAGATTTATCTGGGTTTGAATTCTAGTACTGCTACTCGTTGGCTAGGTTAACACTTGTTAACATAGTCATGCAAATATCCCAGGCACTTATTAGTTTCATTTGCCTGTAAAATGAGTATAATAATATCATGTATGTAAAGATTAACATATATAAGGAAGCTAGCCTAGAATCCCCAGATGAAAATAATAAATATTAGTTCCCGTCTTCTCCCTTCCTTCAATTAGGAGATGGAGATCAAGTGGGGATTCAACCTGGTTTGGGGAAATTGATGGACAGAAAGAAAGCATGCGCAGGACCTGCCTTGTGAGGCAAAGCTCACTTCCCAGTGGAGAGTGGAGGTGTGTGGTCTGATCCCTTGAAGAGTTCCTGGTTCAAGGCCTGAAAAGAACTGAAGGTAAGGAAAGGGTGAGAAAGAGGGAAAGGGAAGTAGCAGCTGTGTATCTATTAAAATAATTAACAGCTAACGCTATTAAAATAATTCAGGGGAGGGCTTCCCTGGTGGCACAGTGGTTGAGAGTCCGCCTGCCGATGCAGGGGACACGGGTTCGTGCCCCGGTCCGGGATCCCACATGCTGCGGTGCGGCTGGGCCCATGAGCTATGGCCGCTGAGCCTGCGCGTCCGGAGCCTGTGCTCCGCAACGGGAGAGGCCACAACAGTGAGAGGCCCGCGTACCGCAAAATAAATAAATAAATAAAAATAATTCAGGGGAGATTTGAATTTAGAATTGGTAGAGGTGGAGGTGGGGATGGTGGTGATATTCTGATGGTTGAACTAGCAGATGTGAAATAGGAAGTGAAAGAAAGTGAGGGGTTAATCATGATTATCAGCTTTTTGCCAAACCCCCCCCAAAAAAAACTGTAAGGCGTCTGTGGGACTATGGAGTGAAGCAAATTGGGGCAGAGAAAGATCCCTTCTGTTGAGTAGACAACACAATTGAATATGACTCAAAAGTTTGAAGGAGAAGATTCAGGAACACAAACAAATTGGTATGTAAATCTGTGAGACCAAAAGAAAAAAAAAAGAAACAAACAAAAAAAAACGCATTAATTGCTTATACAATAAGATGAAATCATTTTTCATTTTATATTTACTCACTCAAATATTGTCCGAATTTAAGAAATGCTAAGGGTTTATCCATTTTGAAATTTTCCATTTAAAGAAAAAAATAATATTCTCACAGACATATTCATCAAGAATGAGATGACCAGAACTTGAGGAAAGTAAAAATAATAATAATGTTTTGTGAATTTTATGCAAGTGAACTTTCTCGAGATGCTTTTGACTATTAATTTCTCTTCCTATTTTCTCTGCCCTTAGATTTGTTTCATGAACCACTGCTGAGAATGAGCTTAATGAGTAGTTTATTGGAGTTGGAAGTCACAAGAAAAACATACCAGGAGAAAATAAGATTTATGAATATGTACATCATTGCACTCTAGATTATTTCACTTATTAGTCAATACAATCTATTATAATTATAAACTATAATAATAACTAAGGAAATTTAGATTCAAAGAGGTCATGTAAAATGTTTTAAGGTCTTGTCTTAGTTTGCTAGGGCTGCCATCACAAAATACCACAGACTAAGCTGTTCAAAAGACAGAACTCTTATTTTCTCTGGAGGCTGAAGTACAAGATTGAGTTGGTTTCTCCTGAGCCCTCTGTCCTTGGCTTGGAGAGGGCTGCCTTCTCACTGGGTTCTCTAATGGCTTTTTCTCTGTGCAGATACATCCCTAGTGACTCTTCCTCTTCCTATAAGGACACCAGTCACATTGCATTAGGGCCCACCCATATAACCTCATTGAATCTTAATTTTCTCTTTAAAGGCCCTATCGAGAAATACAGTCACATTGTAAGCTATTAGGAATTAAGACTTCAACAAAAAAATTTAGGAGGACAATATTAAGTTCATAACACTCACATGGCTATTAAAAAAATAAAACTGAGATTTTCATACTCTCAGACTCCAAAATCCACCCTCTTTCCAATATACTGTGCACTGTTTGACATTAGACCTAGGCCTGAGACTAAAGATAGAGGTAGGAACACAGAGCTGATAGGGAGCAGAGATCATTCGAAGAGGCTTATGTAGTGGAGTTATATAAATTTTGATACTTCAGTTATTGCTCACTCTACCTTGAGTCAAATTACCTGTATGCCATTTAGAGCTTTTTGGTTTCTTTTTTAATTAATTAATTAATTTTTATTGAAGTATAGTTGATTTACAATGTTGTGTTAGCTTTAGGTATACAGCAAAGTGATTCAGTTATACATACATATATACCTAATTTTTTTCAGATTCTTTTCCCTTATAAGTTATTAAAAATTATTGAGTATAGTTCTCTGTGGTATATAGTAGGGCCTTGTTAGTTGTATAATTTATATATGGTGGTGTGTATATTTTAATCCCCAACTCCTAATTTATTCCCTCCCTCTTTCCCCTTTGGTAACCATAAGTTTGTTTTCCATGTCTGTGGGTCTGCTTCTGTTTCATATATAAGTTCATTTGTATCTTCTTTTTTTTGATTCCACATATAAGCAATATCTTATACTTGTCTTTCTCTGTCTGGCTTCACTTAGTATGACAACCTCTAGGTCCATCCATGTTGCTCCAAAATACAGCTGGATTAAAATCTCAGCAAGGCTCTTCGTTAATCGCTTACCAAAGGTAGACTCCTTGACTTTTAATTTACAGTTCTTCATCTCTAACTGGGAAAATCCTGTTTACTTTTCAGAGCTATTGTGATGTGTAAATGAAGCGGTAGGCTGCAGCAGGGTAGCTTTTCAGTAAATGCTATCTCATCCTGTCACTAGAGATTCTGGAAATTTTTAACCCTTGGGTCAAGCGTCTCAGTGTCTTTCATGACTACAAATATACTTTGAGTGGCCCCAACACAAACTATCAAATAATAAGGTATCTTAAACCTGTTACAAGTTTGTTTAATATAGTGTTTGAGATTGGAACAAAAGAACAGTTTCAATATGGAACCATCTGTAGAAGTGAAAGGAAGTTTGTGCCAAAAATATTTCCTCTGGCTAAGTGATGAATGCTTTGATCTAGAAGTTGACTTAATATAAAATTGCCTAATTTGTATGCTGAGAGAGAGAGGAGGTACAGAGCACTGTTAGAGAAGCGTTAGATTTTCCTGAGTTTAGTGTTTTATCAATTGATGCAATTAATTGTTTCTAGTCTATGTGTGTATGTATATGTATTTTATGTATATATATATATATATATATGTTTCTAGTCTATGTATATATACACATATACATCATAAGACTATATATAAATACATATTTGTAGTATATATAAAATATATAAAAATATATGTAAGGAAATATAACATTTTCTTATTGAAAAGGGGGAAATTAGTAAAGAACAATTATTGTATAGTTAAACTTATGTAATATATGAGTATACCCTAGAAAAAAGATCAATTCATATTTGTCTGATATATACATATGTATAAGACAGTTATTACTTGTCCTATATAGAAAGAAAACTTACTACATTTGAGATAGTATTTAACATGTTTGGAATGACTCCAAAAATGATTTGAAATAACGTGAATATTAGATGAAAATTGCCCTTTGAATATATTACCTACTGTGTGTAATTGTTACTACTGTAAGAAACTTATCACTAGTATTATAAGCATCCTTAATTGTAAGTTATTGTTTTAAACCCAATTTTACATAAGATAACGCACTGCAGTGCATGTTGGTGTCAGTCCTTCTGATTTCAGACAGATCTTGAGTGCAGATGGGGACTGAGGAATGAGTTGAGGACACAGAGCTGAGAGTTCAGAGAAACCAAGACTAGAATTCGTAGGTCAGAGGAACAGTGACAGGGCTGCACAGAGAGAGAATTCCAGATGGCAGCAGAGTGCTCCCCTCCAGCATTTGGCTAAGTGCTGATCAGGGCATGTGTCTGAGGTTAGGGAAAACCACCTCAAGGATTGGGTGTAACAAGGCATGGCATTCACACAAAGACAGTCATAGTGCATGTTCTCACCCCACCTTCCCGACTGGAAAACCTCAAAGTTTACAGGGTGCTGTACACAGAAGGGTTTTGCCTCAGTAGTGGGAAAAAAATTAGCCTAAAACAAAACTGCAAAAGTTCCAAATAACAAATCTTATAAACCAGATCCAGAGGATCAAAACATTCCTAAGGAATTTTAATAAATCTCAAAATTAAGCATAAGAATGTTTATAGAAATAAATATATCTAACACTCACTATGTAAAATTCACAGTGTTAGAAAACCAATGAAAAGTTACCAAGGAAGTGTTAGAAGTAGTAAGCACTGATATTAAAACAATTATTATACCTGTACTGCCTATGTCCAAAAGGAAGTAGAAACAAAGAAGATAAAAAGTAATGCAAAACAGACTTTCAAATTTCTAGAGATGAAAATTCCAATGTCCAAGATGAAAATAAATTGGATGTAATTAAAGACAAACTAAATATGGTCAAAAAAAGTTTAATGAACAATAAGCAAAGGGGTAAATAAACTTTACTATATTCATAAAAAGTAATAAAATGACAAAAAGGAATGAATTATTGACATACACAACATGAATAAATCTCACATATGCTGACAGAAAGAAGACAGACAAAAAGGGTATATATGGTGGAATTGAACATATACGGAATTCTAGAAAAATGCAAATTATTGCATGGTGACAACAGATTAGTTGTTGCCCGGGATTAGAGGGGTAGGTAGAGTTGGAAAGAATACATTAAAAAGACCATGAGGAAACTTTTTTGTCAACAGATCTGTTTATTATTTTGATTGTGGTGATAGTTTCATGGTTTTATACATACATCAAAACTCATCAAATTGCATACTATAATATGTGCATTTTATTATATAAACAACTTAATAAAGCTGTTTTAATATTAATTTACATGAAAGTATGAAAGAACATGTAATGGATTTTCCTATCTCTTCAAACTTGTGTTTTAAAGACTTGAAATTACCACTGTAATGTTCAAAGGAGCAGTTTTACAGGGTTCACCACTGTAAAAATTTATATAGCCTCATTTTTCTTCAAATTAAAAAAATAACATTGATTTAATGGCAAGAGTGAGGTTTCATTTTTTATTATCTATAAAATTGCAACCACGTGTGGTAAAAAAAATCTCTCTGGGTCTGTTACGTATTTTCTGACCTTGAGAGTAGAGGCAGTGACTTCTAATTTTCCAGATTATCTTTTCAAAGACTCACCATTCAGTCTAAGAACTGAACATGACTCTTACCTTGATATCACTTGCATGACTCTGGTGACCTTTCCTCTTTTCTGATCCCCTCAGAGGTAACCACTATCTTCAGTTTTGCATTTAAAATTTGTTTGCTATGAATTTAAGCTTTACCAAATAAATTGAGAGAATTTATGGGTTATTTTTCTGTTTTTTTGACATATCTCCTAGTGTTAAATATGCAAGAACAGTTAGGCAAACAACTAATAACAATGTCTGCAGCATAGTGTGATATTTTCAGTTTTTAAAAATTCGATTGTGCCAAATTATTTTCTTGAGGCTTCCCTGGTGGCTCAGTGGTTGAGAGTCCGCCTGCCGATGCAGGGGACACGGGTTCGTGCCCCGGTCCGGGAAGATCCCGTGTGCCGCGGAGCGGCTGGGCCCGTGAGCCATGGCCGCTGAGCCTGCACGTCCGGAGCCTGTGCTCCGCAACGGGAGAGGCCACAACAGTGAGAGGCCCGCGTACCGCAAAAAATAAATAAATAAATAAATAAAATAAAAAAGGCTCTGCTTTCCCCCATTTAAAAAAAAATATTTTCTTAATCTCTTGGATCACCATATTCACCCAACAGAACACTAATGTGTGTAACAGTTGCACTACTTCCCTGCCATCTCTTAGTGATATCTCTCTGTGCTTTCAATTTGTATGTTCCTTATCATTAGTGACACTAATCACTTTTTCATATGGTAATGATTCTTTAAATTTTTCCCCCTAAATCCCTGATTTTTTCCCCATATTTTTCTATTTTTAATTAAAAAAATTTATTGGAATATAGTTGCTTTACACTCTTGTGTTAGTTTCAGGTGTACAGCAAAGTGAATCAGCTATACCTATACATATATCCCCTCTATTTTGGATTTCCTTCCCATTTAGGTCACCACAGAGAACTGAGTAGAGTTCCCTGTGCTATACAGTAGGTTCTCATTAGGTATCTATTTTATACATAGTATCAATAGTATATGTATGTCAATCCCAATCTCCCAATTCGTCTCACTCCCCGCTTCTCCCTTGGTATCCATATGTTTTTTCTGTATGTCTGTGTTTCTATTTCTCCTTTGCAAATAAGATCATCTATATCATTTTTTTAGATTCCACATACATGTGTTAGTATACAATATTTGTTTTTCTCTTTCTGACTTACTTCACTCTGTATGACACACTCTAGGTCCATCCACGTCTCTACAAATGACCCGTTTTCGTTCCATTTTATGGCTGAGTAATATTCTATTGTATATATGTACCACTTCTTCTTTATCCATTCCTCTGTTGATGGACACTTAGTTTGCTTCCGTGTCCTGGCTATTGTAAGTAGTGCTGCAGTGAACATTGGGGTGCATGCATCTTTTTGAATTATGGTTTTCTCTGGGTATATGCCCAATAGTGGGATTGTTGGGTAATATAGTAGTTCTATTTTTAGTTTTTTAGGAACCTCCATACTGTTCTCCATAGTGGCTGTATCAATTTACATTCCCACCAACAGTGCAAGAGGGATCCCTTTTCTCCACACCCTCTCCAGTATTTATTGTTTGTACATTTTGTGATGATGACCATTCTGACTAATGTGAGGTGATACCTCATTGTAGTTTTGATTTGCATTTCTCTAATGGGAAAATGAAATGTTTTATCTGGGCATTTTTTGTGTGTGTGTGTGTGGTATGCGGGCCTCTCACTGTTGTGGCCTCTCCTGTTGCAGAGCACAGGCTCCGGACGTGCAGGCTCAGTGGCCATGGCTCACGGGACCAGCCGCTCCGCGGCATGTGGGATCTTCCAAGACCAGGGCATGAACCCGTGTTCCCTGCATCGGCAGGCGGACTCTCAACCACTGCGCCACCAGGGAAGCCCGCGGAAAAGCTTTGATGCCTAAAAATGTCTTCTCATCTACTAACTGATGGTTGGCGCTCAACTCTCATCCTTTTATCTCAGAATCTCATCCCTTTAGCTTAAATCTTTTTTTCCCATTAAAATTCAAATACTGGTTGTGCTTTAAGATCGTAGTCATTTTTACCTCAGCCTGAATGATCCAAAAGCAAGTTTTGATGATGTGCAAGAGGGAAGAGAACTTGAGGGCATAAGGGTTCTGCAGAGGGTATTAGGGAATAGAGAAGACAGAGCAATAAATAGACTCACAGGGGAAACTCAGAAAGTGGAGCTTGATGAAACAAGCAAACATCACGGTTTTGCTAAGGTCTATTCTAATTAGTTGTTATTCGTGTGTAAAAGTTTGCCTAAAAAGCATAACCTATGAGTGATTTGTGCCCCTGCATATTACGGATGTATCATAAAATTCAAACAGTGCAAGGAACACACAGATGACCACATGGCCTCAGCCATGCTCCATTTTGTAGTCTGCCCACTTTGAGCATCAGAAAATGGATTGTAGAAATCTGGTTCATCTTATTTTAAACTTCTCATTCCCCAAATTTGAAATAGTATTTATTTAAAAACCAGGTTCTTTATAAAGATCGCAAAAACACTATAAAGTATTCATTGAAAAGAACCTAACATTTACTACTGTAGTACATTATGTACAATTTATTGACTATTTCTACTGAATATACATGTATGTATTACATAATCTAACATTTATATTAAGTATAACTATAATATGATTTTTTTTTAAATTTATTTTATTTATTTATTTTTGGCTGTGTTGGGTCTTCGTTGTTGCATGCGGGCTTCCTCTAGTTGTAGCGAGCAAGGGCTACTCTTCGTTGCGGTGCACGGGCCTCTCATTGCGGTGGCTTCTCCTGTTGCGGAGCACGGGCTCTAGGCACACGGGCTTCAGCAGTTGTGGCACGTGGGCTCAGTAGTTGTGGCTTGCGGGCTCTAGAGCGCAGGCTCAGCAGTTGTGGCGCACGGGCTTAGTTGCTCCGCGGCATGCGGGATCTTCCCGGACCAGGGCTCGAACCCGTGTCCCCTGCATCGGCAGGCGGACTCTCAACCACTGCGCCACCAGGGAAGCCCCTATAATATGATTCTTGTGTCAACCCTGACAAAGCTGGTGAAATCCTTTGCTACAAAAATATGTCTCTGCCTTATATTTTTGTTTCAGTATTAGTTTCCACATTTGCCAGCAAGATACTTTTCATCCTACTAAACTAATAGGCCACTTAGTTGAATACTGGATAAAATACAAATGGCAGAGAATTCTCCATTTCTGTTTATAATTTTAAAAATTTCAACTAAAAGTGCAAAGCTTTTATCAATTTCTGTAGCTTGCTCTCTTCCTAAACCTACTTGCTTCTTCCATCAATATTTAAGTTTCTGGTTTTAAATAACTGTGACTCTCCTTTAACGTGTTCTCTGTTAAAGGCTTTCTCTCCCTTTAGAATTGTTAGTAGGAGAAGTGGTACTTTTGTGGGAAGAAAACTGCATCTTCTCTACTACCCAGCTGTCAGGACTATAGCGCTACATCCTCAGTTGTATAATCAGAAACCTGGCCTGGCATCAACTAGTGGGATTAATAACCACTTTTTCAATGCCTTGCAATTAAAAGATTTACATCAACTTCTCTTTGTTTTAACAATAGCATATAGAACCCAGTGTGGGTGTGGCTCATGATTCTGCTTCTCTGACTCATGATCTTAGACTTCTTGCTTCCAACTTCCTAATGAATGTGCCCTTTAGCAATTGCTGGGGGCCAGGTTTGTTTACTGCTACTCCTTTCCAACAGTTCAATGCCACGAGGCATCTCTTGAATGTATTTCTTTGCTACAACGTATTTCTCTCCCCTGCCCTCACCCCACTCTCAGGTTCTGTTGCTTATTTAAGATTTGCATCTGTAAAGAGTCCTTTGGGTTTGTTTCCTTGGTGGACTGGCTGTCTTCCAAGATTTTGTTGTTAATCTTGTCTGACCTTTTAAAGATGACCTTTTGGTGTTTTTATAAAACTTCTCAAGAAAAGGAAAACAGAAGTGCTCATCTAACCCTCTTCTAAAGACTAGGCAAAAAAGCCAGTTGTTTTAAAACATTATGGCTGGTGATATAAATGGCTGCAGCATATTATATCTACACCTGCATGTTTTTAACTTCCAGAAACTAAAAATCAGCTCTGCAACATGCAATCAGCCATGAAGAAAGAAACAAACAAAAACCCAGTATTGAAAGTTTTTTGCCTGATACCTGAATGTATTGGTGAACAAGCCTGCTACTTCTAGTATTTACATAAAGACAGTAGTCAAATAACCAATGCACTAAAACAAACAATTCTTCTGTGAGAAAAAAAGAATGATGCTACTTAGAGTTGATGGACATGAACTTTAGGAATTTTAGAGCTGAAAGTAATCTTGGAGGCCTCCTTTTATAGATGAGGAATATGAGGTCTATGGTGGTTAAGTGAATTGTCCAAGCCAGAGATGGGACTAGGGTCAAAGTTGAGGTCTTCTGCCAGGATGTTGAGCTTACTCTTTGAACTTGCTGGGTGTTTACATATTGCATCAACAGAGCCCATATGTACTGGATTTTCTTCCATTTACTAATAGAAGCAAGTTAGTGCCTTTACAGGTATTGTAGTATAAAATCAGCCCATTCAGTCAAACTAGTCAAAAATTAGTCAATCTAGGAGTCCCAAAGAGACAATGCTTTGCAGGCTTTTTCTTTTCTTTTCTTTTTTTTTTCCACTGGAAATGGGAATTAGATAGATAATGCATGTTTGTGTGTATGTATGTATGTGTGTGTATATATATATATATATATATATATATATATATATATATATATACACTTATATCTTGTTCAAATTTAAAAGAATACAATTTTTTATAGTCTATGTATGACATAAAAATAGAACGTCATTAATCAAATACATTTGCAGTATTTATTTTTGTAAGTAACTTCCTTTCTTTATGTATCTATACAGTTTTAAAGATAATGGGACAACACAGAAATATTATTCATTTTCAAGCTAACACTGATAAATAATGTTTTGTAAGTGCCCTAAATTATGTAAAGACTAAAACTTCCATTGTTCTATCTATTCTATGGAAAGTGGTTGATGTTTAGCTATGAAATAATGTATCAATCTCAGGAAACAATTCTTAGGTTAAAAAACTCATTTTCCCCGTGATGTCTTTTCACAAAGATTTAATTCAAAGAATTTGCCTTTGTAAGATCTCCATCACTTTTCACCATTGTTCCCATGCATGTTCCTGTTAAGAGTGCCTGATTCTGTTGCTAAGCAACCTTGCAGTCTTTTTGGCTCATGATGATGAACTAATAATTATTTAAAATGTGTCTGTTTGGATAGAGTCTTTTAAAGAATATCATGATACTTTTGTGTAAGAGGCTGGGTAAGAGGGTTCTTCATTTCAACTTACAGTTCTACAGGAATATAAGTGATAGAATGATGTTTTCCAGAAGAGTTGGAAGAATGCCAAGAGTACACTAAAAAGCACTAGGTCTTACTTCCTCCCGGTATGCTTTTTTTCTAGAAAAGGGTAAAAGTCAGTCAGATGAAAAGTCAAGAAATTTACCAAAGGACTTCAAAGAAATATGAGGAACATCAATATTCCTTTTATTGACTAGATTAAATTATTATGTTTTTCCTTCTCATCCCAAATTCTTAAGAAAAATTGTCAAGCCATACTATGTTGAAAAATAAGTCCCATGTAAGCAAGACATGGGTATTTGAATTTTATCAGGCTTCCAGAGAAAACTAAATTGTTGATTAAATCCTCATCCTGCTTGCTCTTGTCCCAGACATCCCTCTCCAGTTCAGGAATATCCTCCTTTAAATAGCTTATTTAACCATATGGGACTGATGCCAGTAGCCTTAATATTTTCTGTACGGTATACTGCGATATATAAGGGGACTACCATCATATCTCTAGCATGTAGTGAGAGTTAGTAAATAGCATTCCCAGTGTGTATCTGGAAAAACAAAAAGGTTGTTCCTTTAAACCATCTTTTTTGGTGATAAAGCAAAGAATCAAAGGTATTTCATTACTAAAGAATCCGAGAATGTCCTAACTCTAAGAGAAGAGCACTTCTAATGTCATCTCAAAATCCATCCAATCCAGAAGCAGAGCTGATGGTGCTACCAAGAGACAGAGTCTCCTTGTGGTGACACCACCTTCAAAAGTTTTGCAAGGTACCCCCAAACATCACCAGTTTTCTTTACAACCTTGCTTGTCTCTAGTATTTAAAGACACATCTGATACTTATTGATTCTATTTATATTTTGAGGGTGATCCCTTCTTAGGGATATCATCTCATATGCAAAGTTAAAAGTATTGGTCATTTTTCTCTCCTAAACTTAAACTATTATAATTTATGTTTAAGGCAGCCAAATTTAACAGCTTTGGGGCCATAAAGGTGAGTGTTTAAATCTTGGTTCACTGTTCTGGAGGTGGTATATGGCCACTCCAGGTATCAGTTTTCTTACTTATAAAATAGGGTTTGCAGTGCTTTCTTCACAGATAAAGGATTAAATTTGATATGCTAACATAGTGTCTACCATATAGTGTACATTAAATGTGAGCCCTCTTTCCTATCTCCACTGGGTGTGGCCAACTTCTAGTTTTCTAGGATTTACTAGAAAATTTCATACCTTCTAGGAATATATGGCTTCTGATCATATTCCCTTACCATCTTCATTTTACTAAACTAAAGGCTCTTAATTTTTTTGTAATTCCCACATTCTTATTTCCTATCTCAGCTACTTTTCTGTTATTTTTTTAGAATTCAGTTTATTTTAGCAGGCATGAATTGAGGTAAGGGGAATTACAGTAGGTCCTGTGGTTACAAATGTCAACAGGATCCCTGTTCTCAGGTACCTTACAGTCTAGTGTCAAGAGTAGTAAACAGACAAAAAATTGCAATTTGACCTGATAAATTCTGTGATATTGGTAAGCCTGTGACAACACAAGGGAAATATCTAAATCAGATTAGGGAGGATGGGAGATTAAAGGTAAAGGAGCTTGCCGTACTTGTAGGCTTTTCTCTAGAGTTGGCAAACATCTTTACCTGTGTTCAAGGTTTAGATGGACCAAGACAGCCTTCACATTCCTTTCAGCTTAATAAAACTTTAGACAGGTTTCTTCCTGACTTATAGGCCCTTGACCTCCCCTTATTTAGAACATTCACTCTAAAAAACATGCAAATTCTTTTTTCACCCCTTTGACACGTAAATCTTCTTCTAGTAATCTTGCCAGATTTACAACCCAGGAATGTCTTTCTCACGGACATGGGAGCCATTTTTCGAAATGTAATCATCAAGAAAGATAGCACCGCATTCTCTGTGGGAGGGCAAGAGTCTAACTTCAATAAGTGCTGATTAGCAAACACAGATGGCCTAATCACATTAACCAGTCTCCTCCTAATGTCCTCCAGTACCAGTCCACTAGCTCACTCCAGAATTGGTAAACTGTCCCACCTTTTGTTTCAGCAGAGTTTAGTCCAATCTCTCTCTCCAATTGCAATCGTTTTCAATAAACTTTCCCTTGCCTGTTTAAGTCTGTCCTTGGACAGGATGCATCCAGGTTTTGTACAAGGGGGAAAGACTGATTTTTGCCCAATAATCTACTCACTGATGCCTGGCACTTGGTCAACTTTTGTAATTGCTGATTAAAATAAGTCCATCATGTCAATGTCTAGGGGGAAATGTTTTCAATGGCTCTAAACACTTTGAGCAGTGATCAATGAAATCTCTGAGTTCACCATCTTCTAACTGGAACTAGAATTATTTTTCCAAAAATATATTTCTTTACACTTATGCACAAAATGAGCCTCTGCCTCAAAGAGACTGTGAGTAGGCTCAAGTATCCACTCGTCCTAATAGCTTTATACTCGTTCTTTTGGTATTTCAATTATCTCAAGTGTTCAGAATCATGAATAAAGTTGGGAGCAATTCATGATGATGTTAATCAACTATAAATTACTCAACAAGGGCTCCCCTTATTATACTCTCCATGAAGCTCCCTAGAGGATCAGCTCAGGTACTGGCCTCATGCACAGTCTACATTGAGAGGATTTCCAATAATTGATGGTTTTAGCCAAAATTTTGAATTCTAAAAATGGATGGAAATTTGGAAATTCTAAATCAATCATAGCAAATTACAAATTATCATCAAGAAAGACTGCATAATAAAAATTTCTAAAGGTTACTGTAGAAATTAAGCTTAAATTCAAATTTAATTCTAAGGTAAATAAAAATATGTACTCCATTTTCTTTTTTTCATTATAAAATTTATAAAACCAGAATTTTCCTTCTAATGTGCACATTGGGTGTACTTGCTTTTTCTTTCCAAAAAAAGTTTCACTAACTTAAGGACATATACAACATATGGCACCTTAGAATTAAGGAAATATGGGAGAATGATTTTGATTACCTCCTCATGCTACATGAAAATTCATTACTTCAAACTTTCTTGAGCCGTTTTTAAAAAGATGCCAGTTATCTAACTCATACAAACACCCATATACATATGTACATCTTTCTTGTTGGGGAACAGACTTATATTAGTGTAAATAAGTGGTCATTAAAGTTAATGGGTTCATTTTATATAGTTATAATTTAAGATATAGTAGAAATTGGTTTGAACATGATATATACCTTTTTGAAATATATTAGAGACTTATAGAACCACCTCACAGTGACTGTATTTGTCCATTATGAGGTTTAGAATATACTTTACTACTTAAATGAGTTGAGTATGATATTTTATCATTATACCTTTGCTTTTATCATATATTGTGGATGTAGAGTCTTTGGTCAGAAACACCCTCTATATTATAAAAACATCATTATAGAAAAATGCAGTATTCTTTTAATATATAATTTAACATGAAACTAGGACAGATTTTCAGCAGAAGAAGGGAGCTGCATATATTTGGCTTTTACTGGCAGGCCTGTTTCTGCCCAGTAATTACCCAGTCTTTACGTACATGTTACAGTTCAGTGCTTTTAAGGAAATCCAGCTTTCTTTGCTCTCTGATCTTTTCTGCTCACAAAATACTTAGCAAACACATAGCTATTAGCTCCATAGGAAGTGGTTGTATATATCAGGTATTTTTCACAAGCCCACTTAACCAAGGTACCAAGTAATTTGACTAGAATCCAAACCAAATCAGTTGAAGAGCTAAGTGTGCAAAAAATCCTGTAACACACTACATTCCAATGAGCCACAGTTTTATTAACACTGCATCACTTAGCAAACTCAGATGGGGTCTTTGGGTCTTTATGTTGAGTTTCTTTAATTGGCAAATGCTTAAGAGCACACTTTATTTATTGATTGATTGATTTATTAAAGAATCATCTTTTTTTTAAATTTATTTATTTTTGGCTGTGTTGGGTCTTCATTGCTGCACGTGGACTTTCTCTAGTTGCGGGGAGTGGGGGCTACTGTTCGTTGTGGCGCGCGGGCTTCTCATTGCGGTGCCTTCTCTTGTTGCAGAGCACAGGCTCTAGGCACGTGGGCTTCAGTAGTTGTGGCACACGGGCTCAGTAGTTGTGGTGCATGGGCTTAGTTGCTCCACGGCATGAGGGATCCTCCCGGACCAGGGCTCGAACCTGTGTCCCCCGCATTGACAGGTGGATTCTTTTTTTTTTTGCTGTACGCGGGCCTCTCACTGCTGTGGCCTCTCCCGTTGTGGAGCACAGGCTCCGGACGCGCAGGCTTAGCAGCCATGGCTCACGGGCCCAGCCGCTCCCCGGCATGTGGGATCTTCCTGGACCGGGGCACGAACCCGTGTCCCCTGCATCGGCAGGCGGACTCTCAACCACTGTGCCACCAGGGGAGCCCCGACAGGTGGATTGTTAACCACTGCGCCACCAGGGAAGTCCCTAAGAGCCCACTTTAAATGCAGTTACCCAATGACATCATGATAAGAAATGCTATAGGAATATAGGCATAGAAAAAAAAATTATCATCACTCACATATGCCCTGAGCATTTTCTGCTGAAGAGAGAATCTGAACTCCATAATGAGGGTACTAATACATTACATGCTTCTGACAGTAAGTTCTTATCACTTGAGAAATATCATTAAACATTATATCTCTGCAGCTTAATCCTTCTTAACCTGAAATATACCTTTAGAAATAATATTTTAACAGTTTGAGAAAATTCAGCTATTACATAGCTATTTATCTAAATATTTACGTGAGATAATTATGAAGGCATTCTATTAATAATTTTGTGAAGACATTGTAATAACAATTTAGTCTTAGAATTTTAGAAAAAAAAATAAACCAATAAAAAGGTACTTCTTCTGGTTCAAACTGTACAAATGAAAATTCTGAAGCTAAGTAAATTGGGCAAAGTATGTTGCTGTTTCATAAGTTAATGAAAGTAAATTTATTTATTAAATTTTTATTTATTTATAGTTTCATGGGTTTATCACACATAAGGTTCAGGTGTATAATATTATATTTTGACATTTATATAAACTACAGTGTGCTCACCACCAAAAGGTTAGTTGTCAACTGTCATCATATTGTTGACCCCCTTTACCCATCTTGCCCTCCCTCCACCCCCTTCTCCTCTGCTAACCACTACTCTGTTCTCTGTATCTATTTGTTTCAGTTTGGTTTCTTCATTCATTTTGTTTTGCTTGTTTTTATATGCCACATATGAGTTAAATCATATGGGATTGGTCTTTCTCCATCTGGTTTATTTCACTTAACATAATACCCACAAGGTCCAGCCATGTTGTCCCAAATGCCAAGATTTCATCTTTTTATGGCTATTCTTCCATTGTAAGTGTGTGTGTATCTTCTTTATCCATTCATCCATCAGTGAACACTTAGGTTGTCTCCACATCTTGTCTATTCTAAATAATGCTGTGATGAACACAGGGGTGCATATATCTTTTCAGATTAGTGTTTTTGTATTCCTTGGATAAACACCCACAAGTGGAATAGCTACATCATATGATAGTTCTAGTCTTAATTTTTTGAGGAATCTCCATGTGATTTACCATAGTGGCTGCACTAATTTACATTCCCACCAAAAGTGCACAAGGGTTCCCTTTTCTTCACTTCCTCTCCAGCACTTATTTCTTGTCTTTTTGATAATAGCCATTCTAATGGGTGTGAAGTGATATCTCCCTGTGGTTTTGATTTACATTTCCCTGATAATTAGTGATGTTGAACATTTTTCACATGCTTGTTGGCCATCTATATACCTTCTTTGGAAAAATATCTATTCAGTTTCTCTGCTCGTTTTTTAATTGGATTGTTAGCTTTTTTGTTGTTGAGTTGCTTGAATTCTTTATCTATTTTGGATATTAGATACATGATTTGCAAATATCTTCTCCCATTTGGTAGGTTTTCATTTTGTTGATGTTTCCTTTGTTGTACAGAAGCTTTTTAGTTTGATAATAGTCCCATTTGTTTAGTTACGCTTTTGTCTCCTTGCCTGAGGAGGCATATGCAGAAAGATATTGCTAAAACCAAAGTCAAAGCGAATACTGCCTATGTTTTCTTCTAGGAGTTTTATTGTTTCAGATCTTACATTGGAGTCTCTAATCCATTTTGAGTTGATATCTATGTATGGTATAAGATAGTGGTCTAGTCTCATTCTTTTGTGTGTGGCTATCCAGAAAAACTAAATTTAGATGCTCTCCATCCTTTCATCAAATTTTCAACCCATTCAGATTAATCTGCAAAACTGCATCAAGAGGTTTGAAGGTAGAGAACTTTTTACTGTCTAGCTGATTTTTAAGAGTGATTAGGGCAGAGTTATAAATCAAATTACTGCAAAAAACGTTCTGGCTAGTCCATGTCAGTCACTTTCCTAAATTTCAAGGTTATTGACTGCTCAACTTATCTTATGACTTTAAATTTGAAAGCCTCAAATTAGCAACAAGTTCTCATAGGATTCAAAGCAGTAGGGGTTTTACAGAATGATTCTGTTAAATTAATCTTTTCCTCATTTGAAACGTAGATGATTAAGATACATATTAATTTATTCAGAAAAGTCATACATTTTTTCAATGGAAAAAATCTTCCCTTCTGTGCTCCCTAGGGCTATTTGTGTGCAAAATTTAACAAATATTGGTTCAACTCTTTTTTTTTCTGATTCAAAACTTCAGCATGAGTGATGATTAGTTGGATGGCTAACGAGACAGTAATCTCCTCAAACATCTTTTAACCCACTTGTACATTCTACATGAAGCAGCAGCTCAGTAACTGTTGAATGAACGAGTGGACAGATCCCACTTACCCAGAAGACTGAATTCTTCTTTAAGAATCTTCTTTAAGAGGTTTAATTTTGCGGTCAAATGTTTAGAAATGGAAATCGAACTCAAAGTTCCACTTGACTTATAACGTGACTTCTGTCCTCAGCAGATGGTTAAAAAGGTTAGTTCTACCAGTGGCTTCAGAAAACACACAAAAGGTGTTAGCAGAACCATGATATTTACGGTATACATTTGATTGTTTCAAGAACTGAGTGAACAGGTAGTACTTGTAAGGGCAATCAGGTGCCAGTTTCAATGGTCAGGCCTGAACTGCAGGGGTTCCACACTCAGCCCTGCTACTTGTTAATTCTGGCTTCACTCATTATGCTTCCCGATGCTGCCACACAGCTCCTTATTTTGAGGTAACAGGTGATCTGACTATGCTTTTTTGTTTGTTTGTTTTTCTAACGTTACACAGAAAGCTAGAGTCAAAAATTTGTGTGTAGTCTGAGAATGATACTTTGGATATATTGCTATTTATGATAAGCCCAGATTTACATGTTTACCTCGAACTGGAAAAAAATTGCTAACTAGCATTTTCCCCGTAAAAGTAATTACTGACAATGTCTTCCTCCTTAACCACATGGACCTATATCAAGGCTGCTTATCTGTGCAAGATACCAAAGTTGTTACCACAGGACTATGCTATCAGAAGCAGATTTTCTGCCAGTGGGCTGGGCCAGCTTTTGCAAACTACAGGAAACCTGGGCTCCTAAAATAACCTAAGGGACACTCCTGATCTAAACTCAAACAGAATGGGGTTAATACATAAATCCTTGCAGGAAGTTTGGACACTGAAAAGATCTGTCACTGAGGATGGCGATTCAGCTTAACAAATGAGGCAATGAGACTGATGGAATACGCCCTTTCCAAAGAAGTTACAATGATTTCCGTTGACACTATCAGTATTTCCACAGTCCTCTGTTTCCAGGAGGTTATATATAGTATCACAGAAGAACCCTGAGAACAGATAATCAAGCCTTTATAAAGAATCAGAGAAATATATTAAATGTCTCTTAACAAGGAGAATTGAACTTTTTTTACTAACAATAACCATTATTATCATTATAGAATTATTATATTGTTCTTAATATTTTATTATTAAATAAATATTATCTGCAGGGAAGGCAGATTGGCATCACATAAGTGTTACGTCACTGAAAACTAATCAATACACACACAAAATAATGTGCTAAGGCTACACTAGGGAGTCTCACTTCTGATCTCAAGGTTCTGCCAGGTTATCCCAATTTCTCAACAAAACTCTTTATCAAACTTATTGTATCTTATCCCGCACTATATCGGAACTGTTTTAAAAGGGATCTTGTTAGTCATTTTCCTTAAAAAAAAAAAAAGAGAAATCCAAGTCATGCCTTTTCTATGAAATCTTTGGAGGTTGCTATGACAATGTTATTTGTAGCTCAGCCCACAATTCATATTCTTCAGCTTTTACCCAAAGTAACCTGGTTCTGCTTGCTAGGTATCATCTTCTAAGACTCCAAGAGATATTGCCAAAGCTTTCTCCAGAGACTAGGATTGGAAAAATGACGGCATTATTAAATGCTGAACTTTACAAAAATCATTTCTATTTTGAGCACCCTAACATAGTTATCTTCATTTTGCATAATCCTTTTTTTTTAACAAGGATGTATATTTTTACATGGTTGCAATTACAGCAAACACAGAGTTTTGTGTTATTCCTTCACCATTTCCAATAACGAAAGCATTTTTCATATATTACAATTGGGGGATTATTTTAATGTTAAAGAATACATGATATTTAATGGATACAATCTATATTTAATTTAATCCGCTTCCTATTACTAGCTATTTGTCTTCATTTTTTCCTTATTACAGATAGATTCACAAATAATATTATTATGAATATTTTTTTCCTCTACAGAATTGTTTCTTTGAATGAGACAGGGGTTATGGTTTGTTTGGCTTGTATCGACAGTATTTATAAAAGTGTAAATCTGAATGTGTTTAGGTGAGGCAAGTACAGTAACCTGTATTCCCATTGCCTTCCCCCAGGCCAACATTGTACATTTAGATTACCTGCTTGACCCTGAAAGCATTTGAATTTTTGACTCCTGGATTACTGGGTCAAAGGCGTAAGTATCTTTATGACTTTCAATAACAATGATCATTTAACTCTTCTAAACCAGTTATACATGTATTTCAATGTCACCAACTTTCATTTATTTGAGTACTTTCCAAACGTTAGGTGCTGTATAGGCATTGGGGACACAATGAGCAAGTAAGACAATGAACAGGGAGTTACAATGCAGTCTGAATTAATAGAACTTAGAATAGGGTACTAAGGGAACCCATAAGAGAAGCAGAAACAAGTCTTCTCCAAATCGGGTCATTACATGGGGAAGTGGTAGCAAGTAGAAGAACGGAGGAAGGAGAGAAGTCCAGGCAAAGAGAGCACCACATGCAATGGCCTGGACAACATAAAGCAAGCATATTTTAAGTATTATGAGAATGGAGAGGGTGAGGTTAGTGTTGAAAGACATGAATATATATGAAAAAGCATATATATATGATTTTATAATGTAGTCATCATTAGGTATCATTTAATAATTTTTTGTCAAATTTACTAACTATATAAGCATGTTATACGTGTAAAGTAGATTTAGTATGCATCGCATCTAAGAAAATCCGATTCCTGACATAATCAGCAGAATGAAAAGTGACACAGAGATTAGAAAACTCCCCAGCACTTGAGAGAAGAGAGGTTTGTGCAGTTTGATGGCAGCACAGGCCCATGTGTAGGAGAAGGGGAGGTGATGGAGCAGCAGGGATAGGTTAGAACAGTTGGAGTGCCTGGAGGGCCAGGCCAAGGAGTTCACTTTGTATTAACTCAATGGTCAATGAAATTACATAGCCATTTTAGAGGAAACAAAATTATAATTAAAACTGTAGAGGAAACACTCATTCCTTTCACTAAAGCAAAATGCAGAACATCCTGGTGTCAGCACTGGAAAACAATCTCCAGGTAATTGAAGCAGGAAAACCACATCCATTTAGGGGTTCTCTCATTTTCATTATGACTGCTACCACCATAGCAGCCTCTAGGCTTCCATTCTAACACTTTTGTCCAGGTATGGAGCAATCAAAAACATCTTGCTTTGTTTCACTTTAGTACAAATGATATAGAAAAGACATCAAAAGAATTTATTAAGTGATAAGAGAGAATAACTGGGAAACAAAGCGTGTGTATGAAATATATAAACAGTCTAGTTTACAAAGAACTACTTTATTCTTTATAGAACACTGTTAGCCCATAGTCCATGTTATTCTACATTGGACACCAAGTATCGGTTAACCCTATGAAATAATATGTAAGACATTATGTGCACTTATATAGTCTTTGTATACAGGATGTGATGGAAGAGGACCTCTACCAATAGATAGAAAAGAAGTTCTTGTAATTGTGTGTTATGCAAGCCAAAAGCGGATGGGGTAATTTGCCAGAAATAATACTATAAGGGATATAAATAATTTGGTCCAAGTACTCCACTCTCTGGGTTGCATTATTCAAGAGTAAATTTTAGAATGTCTGGAAGCAGAGGTCTTACCCAGTGTTCGAGACATATGAGGTCTCTGAGAATTTCTCTGAAATCACACTGAACATCTTGTGTACATGTATGTGTGTGTGTATATCTCCTGGGAAGTCTTTAAAAGGCTCATAAGCTCTTTTGTGGCACTTCTTCAATTCACTTCTGTGCTGGACCTCCCCATTTATGAAAGCAGAAGTTTCAGCCTCTGAGACTTTGGGCACAAGTCAGCAGGTGGTGACAGCTTTCTCTTCCAACACTGCATCTTTTAAGCATTCTTAAGAAAGCAAGCAGCCATCAGTTATGAACATCATTCAGGTGACGTTCTGTATGTATGAACTGTATTTGAGATTAAAAGATGGGGAAGAGATGGGAAGTGAGTAGACATGAGACTATTATAGGGCTCAGGAGAAAAGTGGCAGAATCTAATTACGATGGGATGAGTGGGAATACAGAAATGAGGATGGGCAGAGGATGCACATCTTGGTATTTGGTATATACCGCAGGGTTTTTTTTCACCAAGTTGTCATTCTGTGTTTGGAAAACAAAATTGGGGGGAAAATGAAATCAAAGAGTAAGTCAGTGCTTGGCATATAATAGGAATGTAATAAATTTTGGAAAGACTCACACTACCATGGTGAAACTTTTAGTACTAAACATATATTTAGGATTAAACATATATTCATTTGCAGAACAGACAGAAGTTGGACTTTTATATTACTAATGCTTACAATACTTCAACTTCTGGTCATCTTATACAAGTTCATTAGACCACTGATCGTTGTTGCAATGGAGTTCTGAAAGTTTAATTTTGAGATGTGAATGAGAAATGAGGTCATGGCATAGATGAAGACAGGCAATGAAACTATAAAATTGGTAAGCTTGGTCTATGAGAACCTATATGAGCAAAGAATCTGAAAAAGAATAGATATATGGATATGTATAACTGAATCACTTTGCTGTACACCTAAAACTAACACACTGTAAATCAACTATACTTCAATAAAATTAATTTTTAAAAAATTAATTAGTTAAAATTAAAAAACATTAAGCTTGGTGAAGTGTAGTTGACCTCATTCAGGAAAGTAGAAGTAGGCGCTGGTTCTGGAGGATACAGGAGTGGTTTGAATAGAGAGAGGGCCAACTTTACTTCCTAACAGTAAGTTAAAATTAGGGGAATACAGAGATTATAGAATAATAATCAGAAAGTGGCCTAAATGTAAGAAGCAGGCTGGCTCTTCTTATACTAGAGAAAGAGAAAGCTAAATTTGTGGTGGAGATGGTAGGGGAATCATTTGAAACAATCCAGATTTCCAATTGAAGTGAAGAGGTCAGAAAATATTAAGGATAAATAAAGCTTAGTTTATTCATTAGGAACATGGAAATTAGGAACATGGAAGTTAGAGTTAGTAAAAACCAGTCTCAAAATGGTAATTCTCTAATTCTGAACTAATCAGAAAAAAATATGAACTATAGTGCACATTAAGTCAATGTTGAGGAAAATGATGTATTTATTGGAGTACAATTCAGTTGTTATTTTACAATGCTTTAACAAAAGTACACACTAAATACATAGAATTTATATATACTATAGTATAAGTATACTTTTTAGCATAGAAAATTACAAAATTATCTAATCACTTAAAAGAAAATAGCATTATCCTTCTCACAAAGTTCTGAAATTAAAGAAAAAAATTATGAAGATATAAACTATTCACTGAAGTTTCTGAAATAATCAGAAAGCTTGAATCAAAGAGAGATTGCATTTAAGGAGGATGTGTTATTGTTTAATTCAATGGTTAAAGAAACAGAAAAATTAAATGGGAACACTTTTCTGTTAAACTTTCCCCTCGGGCAGCTGGTATAAATAAGGGAGCTAGCATGGACCCTCCATTTCCCTTGAACAGGTGTTAACTTCTTCCTGTTTAGAGGGTTTCACTTCATGGTTAAGAGCATGGCCTCTGGGCTCAAATATTTTGTGCCTGAATCCTGGACATGTCACTTGTTAAGTTTGCAACTTTTGGCAAGTTGCTTACTTTCTCTAAGCCTCAATATTTAACTGTGTAATGTGGATAATATTTGTGAGGGTTAAATGCCACTGACAAACGGTAACTGGTATACATTTAAGCGCTCAATAAATTTGTCTATCAGGAGGAGTTTGGACATCGAGGGAGATGGTAGATAGATTCAGAAGGGAAATGTGAGAATTCATTTAGAGTGAACAGTTTCGAGGAAGATGACAACTGAAAGGGGGATCCTCCTTCCCATTCAGCTGCTAGAAAAAGAGGTGTGTTTAACAGAACAGAGAAAACAGGCTGAAATCCGGTGGCCCTGTGGGCACTGGAGGAGGGGAAGCATGTTAGGAGTGTTTCACACACAGACCGAAGAAGCTAAATACTACACATCCAACAGAGCTGCGGATATCTATTTCAGTATGTCTGTGGGTCTATCTGTACAATGTTTCTCTTGAAAAGTCAGCAAGCGCTGTGAAGATAGAGCTCCAATCCTCTCTGACACTTGTTTAGGGGAGGGGAGGCAGCAGAGAAATCTCAGGGTGGAAGACAACCTACAAATACCTGCAGGGACATACATGACTACGTTCCACTTTCCTCCTGGTGTCAGAAGGCAAACAAGCTAGCACCTCTGTCTTGGACTTCCCAGCCTCCAGAACTGTGAGCAATAATTGCTGTTGTTATAATCTACCCAGTTGGTGGTATTTTGTTATAGCAACATGATTGGAGTAAGATAGCATCTTTCTACCCTAGAGGAATAAGTCCTAGACTAATTACCTAGTAAAATTTGTGCATTACCTCAACATACACCAAGTGATGCTGGATGAGGTAAAATCCAGAAACAAGGTTGCTGAAGAGTTCTGTCATGATCTACTCTCACATACTATCACATACCTCAGAGATACTACATATTTACTTGTGTTAGGAGCTTCACATGGCAGTGGTTTTCTTCATGGCAGTGTGAACACCAGCATCACTGCTACTTGCTACTCCTAAAGGAGCCTGAATGCCTCACTCCTCTTCCTTGAGAGCTATTCCAGTTTTCACTTGGCTAATCTTCAAGCTACTTATCATAAGTGTCCATTCTCTTGATTTTCAGGAACACTCATTACTATTATATCCCTCAGGGCAATTTTAGAAGTTTAAAGCAATGAAGAGTAGCTTCTTACGATAAGAAAAAAGAATAAGGTGGGTTGTTGTTCATTTATTGATCATTTATGAGTAGCTGTCATATGCCAGGCATTGGGGCATTGTGCTTTTGACGTCAGAAGCAGTCCCTGCTTTCAAGTGGTCTCTGGTAAAGCTGGGAGGAGTTTCAACTGGACAGAATAGTATAACATAATGAGTAGATAAGTGCCAGGACAGGGTGCCAGGGTGGGAAGGAGGACACAGAGAAAGAATGAGTTCATCATGAAATATTTTTGAAGAACAGGACACCTGATTTGTGTTTTGAAGGAAATGTAGAAGTGTGAAAGACAACAAAAAAGTTTCAGAAGTGAACATTCTAGGCAGAGGCTACAGCAAGATTTAAAAAGCAAGAGGGCACAAACCACAGAGCTGATCTCCCTGTGCTACGTGGCTGCTTCCCACTAGCTATCTATTTCACATTTGGTAGTGAGTGTATATATGTCCTGTGACCACCTAGAGGCGTGGGATAGGGAGGGTGGGAGGGAGACGCAAGAGGGACGAGATATGGGGATATATGTACATGTATAGCTGATTCACTTTGTTATAAAGCAGAAACTAACACACCATTGTAAAGCAATTAGACTCCAATAAAGATGTTAAAAAAATAAAATTAAATTAAAAAAAAGACACGAGGGCATACAGAGCAATGGTGTGCCTAAAGAACTGCCAATAGGTACGTATGGCTGGAGTGTAAGATCATTTGAGCAAGTAATGCAAAGGATACCAAAATGTGCAGTGGATAATCTAAGGTAAGGATATATCACCTTTCTTTTTTTCACCCTAGAAATATTTACTGAGTGACTCTTATGTGCCAATGATTGTTGTAGGTTCTGCAGTGAAAAAATCATGACTCTACCTGCACGGAATTCGCATTCTACCTAGGGAAGAGACCGAAAATAAACCAATACCAAAATATTGATATATTGTTTGGCAGACGGGAACAAACATATGGAGAAAACTATATCAGAGATGGAATGGAGCATGTGTAGGTTAATGTGTGCACCTGCATGGGGATGCACAACAGCTGTTTTTTATAGGATGATCAAGGTCTCACTGATGTGGTGACATTTGACCAGAGACTTGAAGGTAGTCATATCCTATCTATTATCATAACCTCTAGTATCATATTCTATTTATATGTGTATGGATTACTTTTCTAGAACATTTCCAGAAGATGAAATCGTAAATGCAAGGGCCTTTGGATGGGAGAACGTTGAGTGTTGAAAGTACAAACTAAGAGGCTGGTGTTCCTGGTGTGGAAAGAGTGAGAAGAGCAGTGGATAAACTGGAGAGCTGGTGGTGGCGAAGCGGGTGCAGAAAAGATAGGGCTTTTTAGAGTCTCTTTAAGTACTTGTTCCCTTGTGGCTCCCCACCTCTTAGACAGAATCAAGGAACTGTCTAGCCCCAGGCAGTGGAGAATAGGCATTTGATAGTTTTTGCTAAAGAGTTAAGCTTAAAAGCCTAAAATCTTTATGGACAGAGAGAAATTTTGCTATATTTCTTCTTTACTACATCAGAGTAATAGATGGATAAATCCAAAGAATTTTCCACAAAGGGAAAGCACCATCAGGATTTGCGTATTTTTTGTTTTGTCTTGTTTTTTAACAAGAGGGAAGGGAAATTACCGTTACTGTTTGTAATCTAGAAAGACTGGGGTAAAGAGAGGTTAAATGGCTCATTCACTGCAAACCTGGGCTTAAGAGGACAGTCGAGAGTGTTCAACATGATGCCCTCGGGCAATCACTTACTCAGAGGAGGGCCAATTACTTTTTTTTTTTTTTTTTTTTTTTTTGCTGTACGCGGGCCTCTCACTGCTGTGGCCTCTCCCGCTGCGGAGCACAGGCTCCGGACACACAGGCTCCACGGCCATGGCCCGCGGGCCCAGCCGCTGCGCGGCATGTGGGATCTTCCGGGATAGGGGCACGAACCCGTGTCCCCTGCATCGGCAGGCGGACTCTCAACCACTGCGCCACCAGGGAAGCCCTACTTTTTAAATTAAATTAAATTTATTAATTTATACAGCAAGTTCTTATTAGTTATCTATTTTATACATATTAGTGTATACATGTCAACCCCAATCTCCCAATTCATCCCACCACCACCACCCTTGCCCCGCTTTCCCCCCGTGGTGTCCATACGTTTCTTCTCTACATCTACGTCTCTATTTCTGCCTTGCAAACCGGTTCATCTGTACCGTTTTTCTAGATTCTACATATATGTGTTAATATACGATATTTGTTTTTCTCTTTCTGACTTACTTCACTCTGTATGACAGTATCTAGGTCCATCCACGTCTCTACAAATGACCCAAGTTCATTCCATTTTATGTACGTACTACGTCTTTTTTATCCATTTGTCTGTCAGTGGGCATTTAGGTTGCTTCCATGACCTGGCTATTGTAAATAGTGCTGCAATGAACATTGGGGTGCATGTGTCTTTTTGAATTATGGTTTTCTCTGGGTATGTGCCAGTAGTGGGATTGCTGGGTCATATGGTAATTCTATTTTTAGTTTTCTAAGGAACCTCCATACTGTTCTCCATAGTGGCTGTATCAATTTACATTCCCACCAACAGTGCAAGAGGGTTCCCTTTTCTCCACACCCTCTCCAGCATTTGTTGCTTGTAGATTTTCTGATGATGCCCATTCTAATCGGTGTGACTTTCAATACGCTTCCCTGGGGCAGTAGTGATTATCTTCCCAATAGCTTGGGCAGCTTGGTGAAGAAGATCAGAAGCTGACTTCAGCTTTTCATAGCTCTCCATCTTTCTACTTCCTAAATTCCCATTCCTTTTACTTGAGCACTGGTTCATCAAATATGTCACAGCAGCAGAAGCTTCTCCTAGAAACTTGTTAGAAATGCAAATTCCCAGCTGAGGCTCCGGAAATCATTGTTTTGACAAGCCTTCTGATTCTAGCTAAAGCTTGAGACCCATTGCTCTTCTTCTGATCTGAGAGAGAGCGAGGGGTGGGGGAAAGAGAGAGAAAGCCCAGGAAAGAATGCTGGAAAGTAAATTCAGAGAGCTTTTTATATGGGGTTTTTACTGTGGTAACTTACAAATGGTTGAAAAACACCCACAAATTGAAACATGTAGCTACTTTAAGGACTCTTCAGCAGAAATCAATCTTATTCCCGATCTATTACTTAATAGGTCATTTCCTCATGGGGATGACTAACAGCAATTCAACAGGAAATGCTTTTTATATTTAAATAACACTTTCTGTTCCAAGATGTCAAAATGTTTGACAAGTGGTCAAAATGCAGCTCACTAATATTCTCAACCCCATGGTAGTAAATAACCCACATCTACCATCACTGCTGTTTACTGGTGATTGCTTTTCTGGGAAAGTTGAAGCGCCTTTGCTATCTCTGTAGAAAGTCAATGACTAAAGGAGGAAACGTCCTTCATCTTGGTTCCCATAGGAAACCAAATTGATAAATCACTCACTGACTTCTATTATTGCATCTCAAGGATAGTTAACAATGCTCATCAAGGAAAAATCCCAAAGAACACTCTTGCCCTATCTCTGATTAAACCTGATTTTGGAAAATCATCTGGCTCAATCTACATTTAATTACAATATGAATGCTACTTAATTCCCTATTACTTCTGATTACACAGGATCAATGCCACTTGAAGAGTAAGAAGCAAAGGTTCACTACATTGGGGTCTCCTGGACAGCCAAGCCTGTGCCTTAGTCATTTTGACTCCCTAGTGACCAGCTTGGTATCTGGAATAGTATATGCGATCAGTAATTATTTCTTGAATGTATGATGTATGAATGAGTCAAGATATTTTGAGAGTTGGACTCATGGGTCAAGAGGAGAAAACGTGGTTTAAAAAAACCCACTGAATTCTCAGAAGCCGGTGCTGCAATGAATGCTAATAACAACTTGACAATGTCCTCTGTCATTGCAAATAATGTGATACCAACATCTACTAATCAATCAAAAAAAGACTTTCAGAATTCAAATTTGGATAGGATTTTGAGCTGGGGATTCCTCTCACCCACCTTTTCTTATGATAAAACTTGGAACTGTAGTGTCAATAGATAATATGCCAGGTTTTCACTTAAAATTGGAAAATTTAATCTAATTTCGGAGGCATGAAATAAAACTGATGGGCAAATATTAGAATTTCCATCAATGAAAAAGCTTAGTTTCTAAAATGCTGAAGGTTAGTTTATCAAAATACTGAAATTGCCTCATATCATAAGTCAAAGCACCCTCTCTTTACTAAATAAGGAGCTACAAAGTTGTACAATTACGGTCAATAATTTTTTTACTTGGTTTGAAAAAAGGTTGCTTGTTTTAAATAAAACAAAGTTCAACTGAAGTGACTATAATATCATCAGTCTTGTAAAACTCCTTGTGTTAGATTTCTTCTATCCCCAAGATGCCAACCATGCATATTAAACGGACTCTTGTTTTTTGCGTATGATTTCTGTACATCTTTCCTATATGAATTTTCATGTTAAGTACCCTTTCTTAGAGTGTGGATTGTAACCACTCTGTTTAAAACTCTATCACCAGTACCTAGAACAGTGCCTGCCACATAAGAAACACTTAATAAAATTTCTAAATTATCTTGATTAAAATCCATACTCATCCTAGCTTTAAGCACATGAAGACAGAAATAGGTTCCAACTGCATAAGAACACGTGACTAATCCAGAGTAAATGTTAACTATACGTACAAATTATCTGTTGATTAAAATACAGAACATGTCTGAGACTTGGAATTCCTTCCTAATAGCCCTGAGTCGGAGCTGTGGTGAAGGCTTACTGGGGGCATGGTACCATTTTCTGAGGACACACTCGGAAGAGGAAGAAGTTGATGAGACAGCATGCAAGATTTTCCAGGCTCAAAATGGAACTTGACTCATCTGCATGGAACCACCCAGCGAAACACAGAAGAGCTCACTCTTCTGCTGGATTAAGCTCAACCTGGTGGAACGGAATGGAACAGAAACAAGAGACTGAGGTCGAGGTTTTGAGGATCTTCACTCCACTTACCTGCTGTCACAGGACCAGGCAACGGACAAGAAGAAATGTGGAACTGTTGCTGTGTACCTCTAAACAAATACAGTCACCCTACGTAATAGAATGTGTCCTAAATCTGACCAATTAGAATAATTCCTCCATTCTTGGTGGAGTAGCTCTGATAGAAATGGACAGAGCTGGGCTCAGGGTGGGAAGGGGGTGGTTTCCTTCTGTTACAAGCTCTAAACTTTCTTCAAGTTTCCTATGATTTAAGCCTAACTACAATTTATGGACTTTTGAAAAAGAGTAGGTACTAAAATTAAATAAGCTAAGAGTGTTGAGGGTGAAAAACATGATAACAAATTTAAGGAAATGTAGAATTATTACTATGAGAATTAACAGAACTGTGTTTGTTCCAAATATGAGCCTGCTATAGCATTTTAATTATGAATAGAATTAAACAGAAATTCACTTGCTGTCACCATCTGATAATATTACCAGAGACTTCCCTTAAGGAAATTAAAAATTATTTCTTCTATGTAAATCTCTACAAGTCCTTAATTTCAACCTTATTATAAGAAATAACACACAGTAGCAACAAGCTGGCAGAATTTTGACAATTCTCCTGCCTCCCTCCATTCCGCCTTCTTTTCCTCTTTCCCTCCCTCCCTTTCCCTCCTCTTCCCTCACTCCCTTTCTTTCCACAAAGCAAGTAAATGGGTACATGGAAAATAGTAGGGGTCACACGCTTTCATTACAGGGGTTGGGAATGTGGACTCTCACAAAAACAGACTTGATTTTAAATACTGTATCTGTGCCTTACTAGCTGTGTGACCATGAATAATTTAATCATTCTGTGCCTAAAATAGGTGTAAAATTAGGCTGTAAAATAGGTGCAAACAGTACCTACCTCTTAGGATTGTTGTCAGGGGGGATTCCAACTGGTTTTAAAATAGTATTTAGCACAGAGGAAGCATAATAATTATTTTTCACTTCTCTGAATATATAAAACATTTAGTATTGGGATTCATAGTCTCAAAATCTAACACTCACTGATGTGAATATCTGATTGGCTAAATGGAGAAAAACATTGTTATAGTAATTATTTCCTTAGTTTCTCATTTTGTTTTTTTAACTGAAAACCAGAATCACAATTTCTTGGTATTATCTGTTATCAATGAACAGTATAAGACTATAATATTATTTTTGACAAGGCACTGAATATTTGAAATGAAGAAAACTAAGAAATAGTAGTAAATAAAACTTTTCTTGTACTAATCCCAAGTGAAAGATGAAATTAATGATGATATATATGTGAAAACTCTGGAGAAGTTATACGGAAAGAACCTCAAGTACTTGAGGCACACTTGAAATTCAAGTGACATTAAATGACTAATTCTTAAATCAAGAACCCTTCACTAAAATTAAAAACACAAATGCTTTCTTTTTCTTGATTTCTTGTAGGAAGTGAAAGAGTACTCGGTAGGTGTCAGACTATTTTAAAAAGCAGGTCATAGAGATGATATTTCAGGAGTGTAAAAATACTAAGGTGGATCTCATAAATGATTGGTATATTATTTAATTCAGGTTAGCATCAGAATTGTCAATGTTTGTTTCTTAAGCAATGCAATCCTTTAGGTAGGAAGCATGGTTCTTTGGAGAAGTTGAGAGACACAAGATACACAAACTGGAATATGGTGCAAAAACAGACAGTATCGATTTTTTAAAATTAAACCTAGGAATTATTTAACATGGCCATTTCTTTGGGTTGAAGAAAGAAATTCATATAGATTTTCCTGGTTCAGGCTCCAGTGAGGTCTATAGGCAAATTTGCAACTAGAGCAAGATTCAGACCTATTTCCAATTTTGTGCTTACCTCTTAAATATGTCCAGTTCCTACAGCATAGAGGAAAGCACTAGATTGGCCATGGCATGAATGGCCAGGTTAGGATTCTGGCCCTGCCACTTAATAACTGTGTACGGCTTAAATAGGCAATTTGCTAAACTTCATGAATTTCAATTCCCACTCTCCAACCCCCACCCTGGGCAAAATGCGTAGAATCCTTTTTCTACCAACTCTAGAGAGTTAGGATGGTCTGAGGAGAAAATGTACATAAAAATGCTTTGAAAATTATTTAATGCTTTAAAAATATTATTTATCATTATTATTTCAAGATGAGGGAAAACTCCCCCTCCGCTAATATATTCAGCTTTTTATGGCCACCTAGATCTTCCAGAAAGCTACATAAAAACTGAACATTTTAACAATACTCGGCAATGTTTAGATGTTAAAAAAAAATTATCCAAACTGGCACATTTCTTCTTAAACAGTTCTAAAAGTAATACATACATAGTGCAATGAATTTGGAAATACAGAATGAGAACGGGAGGAAGTAAAGGTCACCCTGACTCTCTTATTTCTTGAGTTAACCATTGATAAATAATTTTTACATTTTCTTTGGGTCTTTTTTCTCTATGTGTGTGATATTCAAAACCAAGTTGTGAATATGCTGTATTTACTATTTAACATTCTTCTCTTCTCACTTGACATTTTACAAAAAACAATTTTAATTTGTTAACTTCTGTATTGTTTCCGATTCTAAGCATCATAAAATACTTAATAGTGAAGGTTACCTATGAGCTATTATGTAAAAAAAGTTCAGCATCTACAACCTAAATAAATATATTAGAAATTCATAGGCTTTAAAGCAGTGATCCCCAACTGTTTTGGAGCTAGGGACCGGTTTCGTGGAAGACAATTTTTCCACCAACAGGGTGGGTGGGGGGAGGATAGTTGGTTCAGGCTGTAATGCGAGCGATGGCGAGCCATGGGGAGCAGCAGATGAAACTTCGCTCGCTCGCTCGCTCGCTCGCTGGCCGCCCACCTCCTGCTGGGCGGCCCATTTCCTCACACAGCCAGGGGGTTGGGGACCCCTGCTTTAAAGGATATCCCTATGTTTTTATGTGATTGACCATTTCAAAAGTTTCATAGACAATTCCACTATTTATATTTAATTAAAGACCATGAAACTTGTTTTTAGTATTTTTAAATAAAAGATAAAGATGACTTCATTTAAAAGCTGATAACAAACCTCTAGAACACGTCCTTCTACTTAAGTGAGGTGTTAGATAAAAAAAGCACTATAGAAATATAGATTATACTTGACTTTAAATAAAAATCTGAATAAATACTATAGAATTGTTATCTCCCCTTTATTCTGTTAATAATTGCTTATAGGAATATTATGGAGAATGATTGAAGCTTAATAGTCATATGTCAATTACCAAGATCACATTTGTGTGGTACAATGAATTTGCAAAGGTAGACTATCAAATGTATTTTATTGTCAAAGGTGGTCTGCCAATCGGCAAGTCATTTCGTAAGTTATGCTCTAAAATATATCATTTACCGATACCCAAGAGACATCTCGGTATGTCATTAATAGCGCAGAAACTCTAAGCCAGGGATATTTTTGTCTTTATAATTAATTTGAGACAGCAGCTAATAAAAACCAGAATAATAACACTAATAACCTTCAAATTAATTTTGACCCTAAGCTATAGCAATTTCAACAGAAGTTAGTATATTTACATACCAAATTAAGATTCCTAAACTTGTATTACAATTGATGCAATGTTTTTATGAAATACTACCTATATAATATTTCATTAAGATAATAAAATGAGAACAATATAGAAATGTCATAAATGTTTGTGTCCTAGAAAGGATTTAGAGGGAATTTCTGGTAGTATAAATTAATACATGATTAATCATATTACTTTTATTTATAAAGCATCCAAACATACACATCTGTAATCTTATATGTCTTTACCATCAAGAGAAATATATTCCAGAATTAATTTTAAAAACACTGTTTTTACTGTGCTTATGTATTCTAGTTGAGAAGTCTGGACTTTAAGCACTTTTAAATTATAGAACTAATCAGAAAGCAGGAGGAAACCAACAATACAACTGATGGCATTTGTTAATATAAACCTTTGTGTAAAAATGTTATGAAACTAAGAATGGAAAAAGAATAGAATTATTAAGCAACAAATGGCTGTTTTAAAAAATCTAGTTAATAGTATATACTACCTGGGTTATTCTTTTACTTGAAAAAATTACAGTATATTAGGTTGTCCTAATTTGGAACTATGTAACTGCCACTCTCATGTTTCTAGTTTTACTAGAAGAGTGCATTTTTTTGGTATAAGCGTAAGAAAAAAAAAAAAACTGGAACGTTCCATACTGCAGTTTCCTTCCTCCCTTTCCCCAACAGAAAAAATAAGAAATACTGTACCTAACCAACAGATCTGATGATTCCAAAAGGGACAAGTCTCTATTCTGAAACACTATTCAAGTCCGAACATTCCAAATTATGATTTTGTGAGACACTGGAAAATTATGGCATGAAAAATAGAAGAATATTTCTAATGCACTATAAAATGTATTCCTCAAAGCAAAAGAGCTAATGGAAGGCCAGAGCACTTAATGGATAAAATATAATCAAATGAAACAGAAGCATGTTCCAAGCTGAAAGGCAACAATCTCACTATTCTCACATAATTGGATAGTAGACATAACCCAGTAAGATCAGGTTTAAAAACATTTAAATATATATAAATACACATATGTATAAATAACATATATAGCACCTGAAGTAAATACATATTCATATTCATATATTAAAGAATCACTTTAAAATTTAAAAATATTTTTTTAACTATTGAAAAATAAACAGCTAGTGAAAAAATAAGTTTTCTTTGCAAAACTTGACTCTGGAAACAAAGATTCTTCAAATGCTTCTCCAAGAACTTGTCTATTTTAAATATAACCAAAGAAAAAAATAAAAATAAATAAATATAATCAAATATTTGAAATAGAAGGCAAATGTTCATGAAAGCAGACATATATACATGCATATATATGCATATATACACATAATTGGATAATATAATGAATATATATAATACACATAAAATACAGATCTTCCTTAACTTACTATGGCATTGCATCCTGATAAACCCATCATCAATTGAAAATATCATAAATTGTAAATGCTTATACTACACCCAATCTACCAACCGTCATAGTTTAGCCTAGTCTACCTTAAATGTGCTCAGAACACTCACATTAGCCTAAAGTTGGGCAAAATCATCTAACACAAAGCCTATTTTATAATAATCTGTTGAATATCTCATTTGTTTTATTGAATACTGTACTGAAGGTGAAAACCAGAACGGTTGTAAGTGTGTCAGTTGTGATCGAGTCGCTGAGTGGGAGGAGTGGCTTGCTGCTGCTGCCCAGCATCACAAGAGAGCATCATGCTGCATATCAGGAGTCTGGGAAAAGTATAGTTTCTACTCTAAATTCAAAGTATACTTTGAAAAAGTGAAAAAATTCCAACTATAGTTTCTACTAAACGAGTATCACTTTCGCACCATGGTAAAGTTGAAAAATCGGTAAGTCGAACCATTGTAATTTGGGGAATGTCTGTATATAAATCTTTGTATAATATATGTGTATATGTGTTTGCACGTGTATATTTAAAACTGGAATTTAGACTGTTTGCTACATCTCATCTTAGAAGCAGACTAGGCCCAAAATCTATGCCTCAAACCTTTGGTGAATAGCTAATGAATTCAGTATTCAAACAGGGATTAAAAATATTGACTTGGAAATTCAGGACAAACTTACTACTAAAAATGTTTTACACTTTTTACTTAAAAGAACATAGTTAGGTACACATGATTAGACTCTACCAACTAAAATAAATTATTGCCGATTTGGCTAGAGTTGTTGATCACCACAAAATTCTCTCTTGCGGACAACTATGGCTTACATATTAAATGGGAGGCTTTAGGCAGTTTTTGTACTTGTTTCCTTAGACCTAAATGGTCCACATAATGATAAAAAGTCAAATAAGAAAAAAATGTAAAATTATGTGCTTTTCAAGCCCAACAAAACTGTTATCATACTAAAGCTCGCCTGTGTACTAACAGTGTAGTTTTTATAGGCAGGTGTTTCTGCTACTAAAGTTTTCACATTAATTGAGGCTCTATTTTTGATTTCAGTTTAAAGGTGTTGCTAGTGATTGAATCTACTCAGTAGTGCACTTTTATGAATAAGACTCTGAATATTAAAATTCTTACATGTACTCTCTCAATTCATTGAGATTCAGTCAAATAGAAAGATATCATATACCAAGAAGATTCCTTTGTATATGATGTACAATGGAGTAACAGATTAATTTTCCTTTTTGGACAACTTAATGATATTGATTAACATTAAAAAACTTCAACAGTTACATATTAAAAAAAAGACTGGGGTACAAGGCAGATAATTAGTAGTATTACCTTTAAAGGCTTTTGTTAGAGGAAGTGAATGTTAACAACTCTTTATAAATTAAAGTTGCCCTCTCCCAGGAACTTCAATACTGTATCAGAAAAAAATAAAATAAAATTGTCAACTATTGCTTTTAAGAAAGGGAACAATTCCCATTTTCTATAACATTACTTCTGAAATCAACACCCTTGATATCATTTCTGATAATGAGCCAGTGAAAAGAGTGATTAGACAAATGGTACAATTCAGAAAGAAAATAAGATGCAGAAAGAAATTCAGAAAGAAAATAAGATGCCAACTGAGTTTTCCCAGGTCATCCAAAAATCAACTCCTTGCAGAGTTAAAAATAGAAGCTAAGACTAATTCCCACAGCTACTGCCAGATCAGAGCCTGACAACTTTGCATTGTGGTAGCTTCAACCTCTCCTGCTACTGGGATTACCTGCATTGAGACGTCTTCCTATGAGGTTCAGTCATTTCAAGGTTTGCTTTAAAACGGAGAGGGGTAGGAAAAGGTTCATAATTTTAGGGAAAATCTGTGGTAATGAGATCTCATTGTAAACTGCTCTTGAGAATTAGGAAGATAAAAACTGGAAATATTTACTAACCCTTACTATGTCTCAAACACTGCAGTAAGTTCCCTTTTATGTTATCTTCTTTAATCTTCGCAACAACCCTGTGATTTTCCTGTTTTAAATATCCAGAAACAATTCACAGTGGTTAAGTAACTTACCCTAAGTCATAGAGATAGAAAACAATAGAGGTAGGATTCAAACTAGGTGAGGTTCAAAGTTCAAATTCACTTCCTGAAAAACATGATTAGAACATAAGTGGTAGCCAAAACTCCCCAAAATAAATTAAAAAATTAAAAGTAAGAGAGAAAGGAGGAGAGGAGGGCCTAGTGATCTGCATACCTTAAAAATAATGTTTAGAACTTTTTGATTGATCTTTAAAATGACCAAAACTAGCTGCCTGAGAGCTCTAAGAATAAAATTATTAACAAACTAAACAAAAAATATTGATTTTTATACTCACTCACTTTGAGATCACCCAATTGCTTTCCTTTCATAACACTGTACTGCCATTTTATTTCATTTTCTATTATATTTATTAAGGGATAATTTAAAGACAAGTATTTTGCCTAACAGGTTAATGATTTTTTTTTCTTCTAAACGATGACCAAGATGCCGATCCTCCTCCCCTTATTCAATGGACTAATTAGTGTCAGATCATTTTAGTGTCATATTTAATTTCTGTGGTGAAATAGTGATTTCACAAACCCTGTGAAGATGTTACACATCCACTATAACATGCATGCAGGTGGAAAAAATTTTCAACTGATGTAGATTTTGCTTTCTCTATGATTGTATTCTTCACAATCAATGAGATAGAAAAAGACACAGAGATAAGAGAACTGTTGACTAATATTTTCTTATTAAAATGTGTATCTTGGGCTTCCCTGGTGGTGCAGCAGTTAAGAATCCGCCTGCCAATGCAGGAGACATGGGTTCGAACCCTGGTCTGGGAAGATCCCACATGCCGCAAAGCAACTAAGCCCATGTGCCACAACTACTGAGCCTGCGCTCTAGAGCCCGCGAGCCACAACTACTGAGCCCATGCGCTGCAACTACTGACCCGGCGTGCCCTAGAGCCCGTGCTCTGCAACAAGAGAAGCCACCGCAATGAGAGGCTCGCGCGCCACAACGAAGAGTAGTCCCCACTCCCTGCAACTAGACAAACCCCAGGCACGGCAACAAAGAACCAACGCTGCCAGAATTAAATAAATTACTTAAAAAAATAAATAAACTCTGTATCTTGCATTTTCAGTTTTCTAAAAGTTCAAATCCATGGTGGTTGAAAAAAGAAGAGTAATGTCATATGTTTTCTTGTCCTGGGTAAATGGATTGTGCTTGGTTGAGTGTCTTTTTTTTTTTTGCCAGAATTTCTTTTTTATTATTTTTAGATCTACTATTACTTATTTGAATTCTACTCACTGTTTTTTGTTTTTTCATCTTTATTGGAATACAATTGCTTTACAATGGTGTGTTAGTTTCTGCTTTATAACAAAGTCAATCAGTTATACATATACATATGTTCCCATATCTCTTCCCTCTTGTGTCTCCCTCCCTCCCACCCTCCTTTTATCACCCCTCTAGGTGGTCACAAAGCACTGAGCTGATCTCCCTGTGCTATGTGGCTGTTTCCCCCTAGCTATCTATTTTACGTTTGGTAGTGTATATATGTCCATGCCACTCTCTCACTTTGTCACAGCTTACCCTTCCCCCTCCCCATATCCTCAAGTCCATTCTCTAGTAGGTCTGTGTCTTTATTCCCATCTTACCCCTAGGTTCTTCATGACCTTTTTTTCTTTTTTCTTAGATTCCATGTATATGTGTTAGCATACAGTATTTGTCTTTCTCTTTCTGACTTACTGGTTGAGTGTCTTGAACTGCTCAAACTTTAAGGTCCATCATCTCTAATTTCCACCTTACCAAAACCTCAGACAAGAAACAGGAGAAAGGGTAGTGCCATCCATAATTCATTCCCACCACACCTACAAAAATAATCACAAGGAACTTGTGTAGAATACCAATTCTTTTGTATTAGGAAGGCAGTTTTCAAAATTAAATGGCATTGGTTCATTTGGTTGTTTAATAAATATCTTGCAGATGCCTATCATAAAGCCAAATACCAAACTGACCATTTAAGTTGCAGGAATTTGTACGGTCTTGATATTTTACTATCTTAAAGTAACAGTTTACATTTGAGTGCTTACCACAATATGTAATACCAATAAACTCCCTAGAAATCTAAATATTTATAAAATACACCAAATGCTACTGTCTCATGCCTCGCTTTGCAATCCTGGATTGCTTTCTACTATGGAGATGATGTAAGAAATATAAGCTAGATATCTCTTCTATGGGATCACCAGCCATGTCTCAACTAACTTTTATCAGTGGAGACTCTCAGTACATACATATTTATTTATTATAAAACTCTTCGGTACTGATCATTAGGTAATTCTGGTAAATGTGGGCATGTAATAATAGTTAAGAATGTCAGCCCCATTTCATTTCAGCTTGATCCACTGCAGGAAAGCACAAATTAGATGAAAGCAATTTCCCCAAGAACAACTCACTTCCTTGAGATGAGACATAAACTTGGGTGAACAATGATTTGTCACAATTTATTTTTGAGGGTAGTGGTTTAAAAAAAGTGCTAATGTAATCTTTTCAGAATGAATCCTTTTAAAAATGCATTAATTCTCCAGTGAACATAGCTTATAATTAAAAACCTATACATGTAATTTTACTTTTCTAAATTTTTACATATGACCATATATAATAAATATGGAAATCTTAAAATCTTCATTATCTTTAAAATTTGATGGCCTTTAAATCTGAATTTGGATTTGGTGAGTCTGACGGATTATTCTTAGTGACTCTATTGGGTACCACCAATTCAGATTCAACATTATTTCTGCAAGTCTCAGAAGCATTAAGTTTTGTGAATGGATAGAGGGTATTAACATCCTGGTGGTTTTTCACTACATTGAGATGACCAGAGAACCTGAGTGTGAAAGATCATGGAGAGGAGTGTAAGAAATGGCACTAAAGGTATCACTGACTTCTCTCTATTTACTCAGATTCTGCAGTATACAACAGAAGGAACAAAGCAGGTTGTGTTGCTGCTACTGTTGCAATGGCCAAGGATCCTCAGTCTCATAGCCACTGCAGTCCATTGTTTAAGATGTGAGCTTGTTGTTGCTTATTCAGGCAAAAGTCAGAATGCTTATTTGTTTTATGTCTGTTTTTTAATGAGGGTTTGATTAGACAGCAATAAAGACAAAAGTAAATAGGAGAAATGTTTATTAATAGGTCCCTCCATCCCTATCAACCAAAGAAAAGGCATACCTTAAAATATTGTAGTGAAATGTCTAGGGTGTGTCTATCTGTGTTCTTACCACCCTTTACCTTTAAGTAGCTTTTCAAAAATATGTTATAAACATGTTGCTTCATCCTTGCCCTTTTAGCCTGTTAATGTCTAATTTAAGTAAAGCAGGATGCAATCCCCAGCAAGTTATCTGTTTCTCCTTTCTTGGACCATGCAAATCAAAACAGTCTTCTTCTAAGGAGAGTAGTGAAAAGTTGTGCCAATTGTGTTCATACTTCAGCTATTCCAACGTTCTTTAGTTTATCTTAAATGAGACATTCTCATCTTTGGGCTTTAATTATTCTGTTTAAAAATAAATTTTAAAAGATACTCTGAAGAGAAACTAAGAAAAAAAACAACAAAATAAAAGATTTACCATAATGCAGGTACATAAATATGAACTAAAAATACTTTTAAATTAAAAATTAATCTTTTTTATTTTAAAAATTAATCTAATTAAAATTACAGATTAGGCTGGATAGAATTGATCCATTGCTGAAGCTTAAAAACAAACTAGCTATAAATGTTACTAGTTTTCTACACTGTTGTTACAAGACTTGACTGACATCCGTGATGTACTCTGCAATATTTTTGAAATGATGAAATGTGTGATCCAGAGACTTGAAATATTTCAATACTTGTGTATAGGAATTTTCTTCCATGAACTAGAAATGAAAAAAGTGAGAATGTTTCCTTGCTCAAATCACATTAAGTGGATTCCCTTACATTACTTGCATTCATTTTTAAGATAGTCATAAATGGTTACATAAAATACAGGAATATTATCTGTTGAAGAAGTTGATGGTTTTTATAGTCAATGTATGTATTCAAATGATAAATGTTTCTGCATAATCTCTGACCCAACAATACCATTCCATGCCACTCCAAGAATTCTTCCATCAAAAGTAAAAGCTCCAGGACATAAAGACATGAACCTCTATGTCCATTACTACATTTCTTGAAATCATAAAACTGTTTGGAACTTAATAAATGTTTATCAATGGGTTTTGACTGAATGAAATTATGGCTCACTCATAGTACACATTACTGGGCATCTACTAAAGGTAATATGGTAGTGATATATGCTAGATATCATTAATATAATAGAAACACAATGTACTAAAAGTGTTTTGCAACTAAAAATCACTATACATTGTATGGCTTTAAAAAGGAATGAAATGCTGCTACATGCTATAACATGGATAAACTTTGAAAACATTATGTTAAGTGAAAGAAGCCAGACACAAAAGGACAACTATTATATGATTCCACTTATATGAGGTAGTTAGAATAGGCAAATTATAAACCCAGAAAATAGAATAGAGTTAACCAGAGGCTAAGGGGAGGGGAGAAATAAGGGGTTATTGTTTAGTGCGTACAGTTTCTGTTTGGGATAACAAGAAAGGTCTTAAAATGGATAATGGTAATGGTTGCTCAACATTGTGAATGTACTTAATACCAATAAATGATACACTTAAAAATGGTTAAAATGGTAAATTTTACATTATGGGACATTTTACCAAAATAAAAAATAAAAATATACTATAAAATAAAGTAAAAATTTACCTCATACTAGGCATACTATGAAGTTTGCATAAAATTGCACTTATTTTAGGAGCTTATATGGTTATTATCATATTTGGGGACATGTAAAGAAAGCAACAGCTTAAGTAGTCCTCTTGAGTTCTTTCTCTCCATCTTTCCAACCTGGTGTTTTCTAGATTAATGGTTTTGTCACGCCTCTCTTTGAATACTAGCATCAGTAGGAATGCTAGCTAGTACTGGTTTCCTTAAGTATCAGCTAAAAAGTTTAATGTATTTTTATGCTGGTAATTGTTTTAGAACCTGGGAGGGATGTCATTGTTTTCTTAACTTGCCAAAAGCAAATATAGTACTGTAGACAGCATTACTAGAAAGAAATAGTAACTTTGAAGTAGACATATGTCCATCCTAAGCAAACTGAATATATTTCAAAGCAGACCACACCACTCAACTGCTGGCAATGTTCTTCCACATACTTGGCAGTATACTACTCGAAGTCTGAGAACTGTTTCTTTTTTGTAAAAATGATTTTGATTGGAAAACCCTGAATAAATCCTTTGGAATGTGTAATGTTTAGAGCTCCTTCTGGGATTCCTTTTCCATGAATCAAGGTTCTTTGATTCACTATCCTCCTTGGCACTTGCTTCCTAGTCATCTCGGCAGCCTTTGTGCCAGTGCTAATGAAGAGCTCCCACTTTAGGTCCTAAAGCAGGGAGAACAATAAAAGGAGAACCTCATTTCAAGTACCAGAAATGTCTGGGCTATAAAGGACACACATATTGTCAAAGTAAGCCCAGAGTGGGGTGACATCACCAAGGTCATTCCTGGCTCCACGTCCCCCACAGGAGGAACAACTAACAATTATTTGGAAACAGGACACTATTTGAGAGAATCCTAGAACATGGAGGTGAGGCTGAAGCACCCCCGTGCACCACAGAGACCAAGACAGACTGCATTAGAAGGGTGAGAAAAGGAGCTTGACCACACTGCCCCTCCCCCAAGCCAGTGGAGCACCATGGGTGAAGTCTCCCCTGAACCTCTGGTTCCTCCAGTAGGGGAAGAGAACTGGGGGACAGCAAGCACCACCACTAGCATTGGGGTTGCTTTGTGGGAGCCACTGCTCTAATCTGCTCCACTGGATTTGCAGGGGAATCTGCAGGGTTTGACCACTAAAAGTTGGACTGTGATGAAGGGGGAAGGGGCATGCAACAGCCAGCACATGGATTGTGACCGATGGAATTCATACCTGCAGTGCCCAAGTAGTGATCACAACTGGCACCTTTGCTTATCTACAGAGCCAGGTTGGTGGGACACTACAACCGGGGAACTCAGCAGGGTACAGATCCACCTGATACGCATCTGGCCCTTGAACCTGGTTTGCCCATACCCAGGGAAAGAGCAGAGTCACAGCCCATCCACTGTGGAGAGTGTCTTCTGGCCATCTGACCAAAAGGGCTGGCAATAAATCCTGGAAGCTATTTGGCCTAGTCGTGCTCCAGCCAAGAGGCAGGCAGCCAGAGCTCATCACTGGCTCTGGTACAAAGCAGAGCCAGTATCAGGTGTGGAGGGATCCTGTACCATGCACAGGCAGGGAGATTAATTCATATCCAAGGCTGAGAGGAGCTCCCAGCTCCTCCCAACTGGGGAGTCTGTTTGAGAAATTAAGAGTCGCCTGGAGTGGTCCCTCCTCATCCCACCCAGGCAAAGGAACTGGGACTAGCCCCATCCCATCTGCTGTGGAGAGTGTCTTCCTGGCCCATCTGACTAGAAGGATTGGTGACAACTCCTAGAAACTGTGCGGCCCAGCAGTGCTCAAGCCTAGAGAAGGGTAGACAGAGCTGATAGTCTGCAAAGCAAAGCCAGTGGCCTTGTTCAGCCACAGAACGTGGAGTGTGGATCAGCTTGAGTTAAGACAACGAAGAGCTTTACTGGCTTTAGAGCTGCTTCTCCTGCTGCACCCAGGCAGGAAATCTAATTCATAGCCCTACTCATCACTGAATACAGCCTTCAGCACGTCCAACTGGGGAACCTAACCAGAGAACATGGGAAGCTGTACAGCCCATTAAACAGCCCTAGATACAGTGGCACTTGAACAGACAGCACAGCCTGTGGCCTCCCCCTTCTGCAGGGCAAAACCAGTGCCCTCACCTGACCAGGGAATTAAGTGCACACTCTGGCCTGATTTGGGTTCCCAAACAATGAACTATACAGGCTCTGGGTCCTGTCCAGAGCCAGGTCCTATACAAGCTCTGATTCTCTGCCAGGAAACTAATTCATAGCCCCATGTACTACTACTACTGAATATAATACCCAGTTAAGTCTGGAGGAAGAGCCCAATTATTCAGATATGCAGATACCAATGTAAGGAATCAAGGATCACAAAAATTAGGCAAATAGGACACCACCAAAGGAAAGTAATAAAACTCCAATAACTGACCTTAAAATAATGAAGATCTGGGCTTCCCTGGTGGTGCAGTGGTTGAGAGTCCGCCTGCCGATGCAGGGGATGCGGGTTCGTGCCCCGGTCCGGGAGGATCCCACATGCCGCAGAGTGGGCTGGGCCCGTGAGCCATGGCTGCTGAGCCTGCACGTCCGGAGCCTGTGCTCCGCAATGGGAGAGGCCACAACAGTGAGAGGCCCATACACCGCAAAAAAAAAAAAAAAAGAATATCTATGAACTGTCAAAGAATTCAGAATAATCCTCCTAAGGAAGTTTAGTGAACTACAAGGAACTACAAGAAAGCACAGACAGCTAAGTGAAATTAGGAAAACAATGCATGAACAAGACAAGAAGTTTGACAAGGAAGTAGCAACATCAAAGAAACAGGAACACTAGATTTTAAAAATACAATAACTGAACTGAAGAATTCAATAGAAAGTTTCAAAGGTAGATTCGACCATGCAGAAGAAAGAATCAGCAAACTGGAGGACAGGACTTTAGAAATTACCCAGTGAAAGGAACAAAAAGGAAAAGAATAAAAAGAGTGAAGAAAGCCTATGGAAATTATGGGACACAATAAAGTAAACAATGTTCATGTATGGGAATTCCAGAAGAAGAAAAGAGAGAGAGAAAGGGAAAAAAAGTATATTTAAAGCAATAATGGATGAAACCTTCCCAAACCTAAGATGAGAAATGGACATCCATATCCATGAAGTCCAAACAAGCCCAAATAGGTTGAACTCAAATAGGGCTACTCTGAGACACATTGCAATTAAATCATCAAAAGTCAAAAACAAAGAAAGAATTTTAAGACCAGCAAGAGAAAAGAGAGAAGTTACATACAAGGGAACCCTGGGATAATTGGATATTCACATGTAAAAGAATGAAATTGGACCAATATCTTATACCACTCACAAAACTAACTTGAATTGGATTAAAGACTCAAATGTAAGACCTGAAACTATGCAACTGCCAGAAGAAAACATAGGAATAAAGCTCATTACATGGGTTTGGTAATGACTTTTTGGATATGACACTGAAAACACAAACAACAAAATAAAAAATAAACAAATGGAACTACATCAAACTAAAAAGCTTCTGCACAGCAAACGAAAACAAAAACAAATCAACAAAGTGATTGAAAAGACAACCTATAGAATGCGAAAAACATATTTGTAAACCATATATCTGATAAGGGTTAATATCCAAAATAAATTAAAAATTCATACAAATCAATAGCAAAAAAAAAAATAACCAATTAAAAAAATGAGCAACGGAGCCGAATAGACATTCCTCCAAAGAAGACACACGAAAAGCCAACAGGTACATGAAAAGATGCTCAATACCACTAGTCATTAGGGAAATGCACATTAAAACCACATTGAGATATTACCTCACACCTGTTAGAACAGTCATCCTCAAAAATGTCAAGAGATAACAAATGCTCGTGAGGATGTGGAGAAAAGGGAAGCCTTGTGCTGTTGGTGGGATTGTAGATTGGTAAAGCCAGTATGGAAAACAGTATGGAGGATCCTCAAAAATTAAGACTAGAACTACATATATCTAGCAACTCCACTTCTGGGAATATATCCAAAGAAAATGAAAACACTAACTCAAAAAGATATCTGCACCCCCATGTTCATAGCAGCATTATTTATAATAGCCAAGACATGGAAACAATCTAAGTGCCCATTGATGGACAAATGGGTAAAGAGGTTGTTTTATATATTTATAGATATATACGTATTATATGTATACACACACACACACACACTGAAATATTATTCATCTGTAAGAAAACAAAGAAATGCTACCATTTGAGACAACAGAAATGGACCTTGAAGGCTTTATGCTAAGTTAAATAAGTCAGAGAAAGAAAGGCAAACACTATATGATCTCACTTATATGTGGAACCTAAAAAAAAAGAAAACAGTCATAGAAAAGGAGATCAGACCTGTGGTTACAGGAGACAGAGGGTCAGGGGAGGGGAAATTGGAGGAAGATGGTCAAAGGTACAAGCTTCCAATTGTAAGATAAATACATACTATGGACATAATGTACAACATGATGACTACAGCTAACACTGAGGTGTGATATATAGAAAAATCGTTAAGAATAAATTCTAAGCATTCTCTTCACAGAAAAGTATTATTTGATCTCATTTATATAAATTTGTGTGTTTGTGTGAGAGAGAAGGACAGAATACAAAAATGCAAAAAGAAAAGTTGTAAAGTACGAAGCTGCTTAGGTTTATATCTCAATCTATAACAGATAACAATTTGTTTAATTTTAATAGGTACAAAAATAAATATTAAGCATAGAACAAGCAAAAAGAAAAACTGAGCCCAGCGTAGATGTCCTTACAGCATTTGCAAAGGAGGGCTTTATTAGGTCCGCGAACACCTGCAATTACAGGCAAAATTCTATGTGTGTGTGTTGTGTATGTACTTGGGGAGTGGACGCATAGCCTTTAGTGAATTATTAAAGGGGATGTTAAGACCCAAAAGTTTAAAAAGCACTGGAAAGCCTGACCACAAAACCATTTTAAACTACTCTGATTATGTTTTTATAGTTTTCCTTCACTCGTTAACACTTCAAAGAACAGCATGTGAATGTGGAAAGAATCTCTGCCATTTAGGTAAGATCTCTGAGTCTCAGTGTAAAATTAGCATATAGTGGAAGGATGAAATTATACACCATAGATGAAAGTACCTAGCAGAGCGCTTTAAGACTAGTACTTATTTATGCAAGACATCTTCCCCTGCTTACTTGTTTTCAGTAGAATGAAAGCATACTGAAAGCTGGTACAGTGTCTTCTTTAAAGTTTTCTTTTGTAATGCTTACTATGCTTTTTGATACGGATGAGCCAATATCCACTTAAGGGCATGTAAGCTCACAATAACTTTTGTTGAATATAACTGTTTGAATGTACTTTCACTATATTATTATATAGGGATTTTAAACTAAAATGTACCTGCACACACTATTTAGAGCCTAACTTGGATATTTGAGTAGGTGGATATACACCCCTGGAAAATAATAGCTAATTTCTTCACTAAAATCAAATTGCTGAACATCTACTTTGCATATACATAGCTAGGCACTGTATTATGAGTTTCAGGTAATAAAAAGTTGTTAGTCAAAGACTCTGCTCCCTAGGGTTATTTTACAACAGCAAATCATGTTCAAACTAAAGGATAGACCAAAATAGAAAGTGCCACAGGCATTTAGACAAGGGAGAAACACATCTGAAATGAGAAGGAAGGTGGGTATGGGGAAGGGTTCATGGAAGAGGCAGTGTATGCTGTGAGCAAGGTTTCAACGTGTAGCAGGGTGAGTGAAAGGAACAAATGAAGACATATAGTCGTGATATCATGAGGCACAAACTAGAAATAAACAGCACTTGTTCTAGGCTGGTCATGAGGTAATTTAAGGGGATTAGTGAGAAACTAGATAAAGAGATATCTCTTTATGTATTACTTATTAATAATACTTTTGAACACAAGTATTTAATTTTTTAAAAAAAGAACAATATTGGGATAGGAGACTAGGAGGTACAAACTATTATTATAAAATGAGCTATAAGGATATACTGCATAGCACAGAAAATATAGCCAATATTTTATAACTATAAATGGAGTATAACCTTTAAGAATTGTGAGTCACTATATTTTACACCTGTAACTTATATAATATTACACATCAACTATACTTCAATTAAAAATGCTATTTTAGTGAATAAAACACTAAGCAGTAAAATTTTTAAAAAAGAACTTAGAAGAGAACTTAAAAATAAAGACATAAAGAGCAGGTTGAAACAGCACAGAAATCTGGCAATTAAGAGGCCATTGATAACTTTCAAAATAGCACTTTTTCTACCCATTCTCAGTGGAGGCAAAGCCTTATGAATCCTACTATTTCTTTTTCTGTTTTTCAAAATCTCAGGATAAGTCTATTTCAATTGTAGCTAATGGCAGTAAAGCAGCACCAGAAAATGCCTTTTGTAAAGAGAGGGCAACTTTGTGAATCCTAAGTGGGTACTCAAGTCTTAAATTACTGATAACACTGACCACCCACCAGACTAAATGTTTTTTTTTATGTGATTGGAAAGCAACAGATTGATTTCAATTCTATCTTGTCATATCTACAAAAAAGTTCCTACAGTTCATTTAGCAACTAATAGAATACATCCTTCTATTTGGTATTACTCCTCCTTAACACGGGGCAATTAATTTTTCCTTTCTCTGGGAAACGTTTTTAACAAAGGAAATAGAGTCATAAATTAGTTTCGGTTAGGAAATCATACAACTATTTCTACCTAGGGCTTTGAATTTAGAAACTTTCCTCAGAAATTGTTTAAATATAACGAAGTCCAAATTCAGAAATACCTTAAATTTAATTATCTTAGTTGCACTAAAATAACAAATTCTATTTTCTATCTTGTTTTCTTTCTTCCCTAGAAGGCTTCTCCAACCCTAATCCATAACTTAATGCATTCATCTCACCTATAAAGTCACTGGCAGGTATGATGCCGGCTTTGGCAGCTCCAGTCCCCTAATCCTGACCCATTTCTTGCCAAAGAACTCAGTTTCTTCAGAAACCAAGTAACAGACATTTCAATTTCTAACCATCATTAGCATATTTTCATGTACTAATACTCAACATAAAAACACCTTTCAAAATTACAGAAATTTTTACTGTACTTAAGATCAATTGCACTAACCTGTATTTCATAAACCTTGGGCTACTTTCTAAAAATGAATTATTATTTTAATATGTTTTTCACTTATTATTCAGAATAATTATTCATATAATTAAATATTTTACAATTAGGTAAGAAAGGTGGAAAGTAGTTTTGCTATTCTTGTTCTTTGTTCTCTCTTCTAGTTGGTGTGCCTGAGCCAAAATTTTAGAATATTGAAAATTTAATATTTCAAACCCAAACCACATTTAAAGATAATAATAACAACCAGCCAAAACAATATCGGTCCAGAGGTTTGCATGGTCCGGGGAACAGTTCTCTGAGGGGGCCATTTGGAGTGGGATTTGCCCACCCCCCTCCACTCCTTCTGCCTCATATACTGAAGATAGAGACAAAGAAACCAACTCAACTCTTTCCAAAGTGTATCTATAAATAGAGAATTTGTAATCAGAAAAACAATAACGATATATAATAGAAGTAACATGATTTTTCAGAACCAGTATCTTGTTCTAAAGCAATATTTAAAAAAGAAGGTAAGAAGGTTAGCTATAAACCCTGGACCTCTTTTTCATTGGTCTCCTATTTTAATTTGTTAAAATAAAATCCATGGCCTTTTGAGTCAAACTGTCTCTTTAATTTCAGATTTAAAGATAACAAATCTCTTTTTAAATGGAATATTGGCACACAGACACCACACAGTCTGGCTTATTGCAACTGTTCTCTGTTGGTGAAGTGGCACATTTGTAATCCCCACCATAGCAATCTTCACCATTTCACAGAATATCATTCAATTGTACATCCCTAGGTGGGCAACAAGAATGGGCACTTGAGCTCAGCAGCAAAGCGTTTGTGGGGAAATCCTAGGTCAGAACCCCCAAAAGGGGAGACTAACTTGAGGATGCCCAAATAACCTGAGGTTTACCTTGGCCACCTCCCCTGGCTTTCTGACTGCCTGTGGGAAAAGCCTCTCTGGAATCTCTTTTGAGGTTATTGGGGGAATCCTAGGACAAACACACTGCTTGCTTTTGCAGGAGGACTTGCCCCATACCCTACCCAGCTAGGTGTCTCACAACCTAGCTGGACTAAAAAAGCTTCAAGAAAAACGGGACAGACTGACATTTGCATTTCTACTTCCACCTATTCTTATGCACGTGGAGCAAAATATGTAGGTATAGCCCTCTTTCTCACACCCCAACAGATCCTGCTGTCCTCGAAACCCATCTGGTAGCTGCAGTGACTACAATGAAGGGAGTTATCGGAAACCATGTTGGTACTGGGTTTAAAGGATTTTTCATGCCATGCATTTTGGGGAAGGACACAGATAATAGTCCAAACATGGTATAAGGCAATGTCCTTTCTGGGTCCTTGAAAAATCAGTCACGGAACAGAGGTGGTGGACAGGAGCTGACAAGAGCTGGCTTGTTAATGAGCACAGCATCCCCGGGGTGGGGGGTGGGGGAATCCATGAAATGATTGACAAGAGAAGATGGTAAATGAAGGGAGAAGTGGGGACAAGTGCTGCTCAACCCAAGCTGAACTCCAGGAGGTAAGTTTCTCCTCTAATTGGAGATTCTTTCTAAAGGTTCAGTATTGAAGTGGGTGTTTGACGTTGAAATGTGCAGACCCATTCTAATAACTGGAAAGGGAGAAGACTGAGGAAGGCAAAAGGAGAGGGAAGATTTCCGATTACTTCTCGAGGCTGCTGACAAGAACCTGCTGCTCGCAAACCAGAAATTAACCAAGCGAAGGTTGAAGGTAGCAACGTAAAAGTGCAACTCAAATTATTTTACATTCTGAATCCTCTTCAATATCGAAGCGAGTGTGGCACAGCAATGGTTGATTATCTTAAGATTACAGAGGCTGACCGCCTTCTTTGTTTGCCCAGTAACACCGCTCCTCCAATAATCTCAAGCACTTGGCTGATTAATATTTCAATTCCAGTTGCTGCTCCTTTTCCCATTGCAGAAGGCGGCAGGGATATTCCCCTTCTTCCCTCTGTATTACAAACCCCATTACTAACCAAGCAGAAAGCACCGCGCAGTGTGGCCGAGGCTAATAATAGCCGGGCTGCTTACCTTCTCCGGAGGGATCGAATCAGTGCATGTCCCCGCGCCGGCTGCCCCGGGGCCGCAGTGCCGCCGCGCCGGGTCTGTGCTTGGTCAGTTCGGCCGGCCCCCACCCCACCTGCCAGCTGCAGCAGCTGCTCCCGCCGCTCCCGCCGCCGAGCTCCGGCCGCAGGAAGTCATCCCCCGCGCCGGGCCGGATCGCCACATTCCGCGCCAGCCGCGGGGGGAGAGGGGCCTCTCCCTGCTGCGGGGACCAGCTCCTGGAAACTGCGCTCAAAGATCGCTACCCTTCCCGGTTGTAGGGTTATTTTCTAGGAATGCTTTTACAGAAGAAGCGTCGCCGGCTGGTGGACCGAGAGAGAAGAGCCAGAGTGACTTTCTCTGCAGAGCGCCTTACCTCTGAGCGCTCCCCTGTCACTCCCGCGGCATGCACAGCTCCATTCCGCTGTGTGGGTTTTCCACCCTCTTCATCTTCCTTATCTGTATTGTTCATTTCGCTGAATTTGAGAGTGGGATTAGCTTTGAAGATATCATTCAAACACTCTGAAAATATTTTAAATTGGCGACTAGTTTTTCTAAGCCCCTGTAGCAAGCTCCACTTTCCCTCAACACACACACACACACACACACACAGTTACTCGCACGTACACACCCAGCCAAACCACTCACAATTAGGAAAGCTGGGACCTCTCGCCCTCTTGCCTACGTAATGGAACAGGAAACTCCCAAAGGAGTGGGGAAGTAGGACCGGCTAGCGAAAGCACTCGAGGAAAGAGAGAGGGGTCGCCCCAAGATTTTGTTGCTGTTCAGTAGTGTCCTTAGTGGACAGATGTTCCCCCTCTAACCCCCTGGCCCCGCCCCAAGTGGAATGGCTGGTCTGGTGACCGCTGTAACATTTGGACACAAAGAAGCTGAAGCCACATTAACAGGTGGCTGCATCTCTTTCTTTCCCGAAGGATTTATCAGAATTGGCTTTAGGAATAATATTAGCATATACGTATATAATAAACCCTTTCCTTCTCTCTTTAAATTGGCACCAGCTATTAACAGGTTTCTCTCTCTCTCTCATTTTCCTCCCTCCCTCCTTCTCTTCCTCCCTCTCCTAAGCTGACCAGATCATCAGTTTCCGGACTTAAGGGGGAAAAAAGGCCAAGGATGTGCTCTCTTTACAGCTGAACCAGGGCTTATTTTCCCAGTGTTGAGCCATTCCCAAGTAGAGAGGCTCTTTGACACTAGGGTTCTCTGTGAGTGAACTTCTCACATTCAGCTTGCTTTTGGAATTGCCCATCACTAGGTCCAGGCCAGTTTTATCCTTGGATTTGTCCAGCAACCTAAACAGTATAATTGCACAAGGCCAAGGCAGTACTTTTAATCTAGGAAGAGTTCCCAACTCTCTGTTTAGCAGTTCCAAAATTAGGAGGTAGTGTAGCAAACAGTTTCAACAAGGCTCAGTAAGAATTCTTGACCCTAGAATGCGGGCTTTTTAAAAGCTGGAACAACCTAATTCATCTCTCTGAGTTTCACTTTCATAAAATTAGACCTCACCAAAGAGCAGGGGATTCTTAATATGTATCAAAGTGTATGTGGAATCTGGATGGGAATATTACATCTTTAATTTCACTAACCTCTAGCTGCAATTTAGTATTTAGCATGTCCTTTAAATCTAAATGCAGACAACAAACCACAATAATATTAGGAGTACCTGTGACTATATCCCCAGCAGATACCACAGACAATTTCCTAAGGCAGTTTTTATAGTTATCTCAAAGTATCACTAGTCTGATGTTACAATCAAATCATCATTACCTTTTTTGTTTTATCTAATAGACTATATCTATTTTAGAATGGTTTTAGATATACAGAAAAATTAAGGGGATAATGCAGAGTTCTTATATATCTCATTCCCAATTTCCTCTATTATTGACACCGTACACTAGTGTGGTACCTTTTTTACAATTAACGAGCCAATATTAATACAGTAATATTAACCAGAGTCTGTACTTTATTCAGATTTCCTTGGTTTTTGCCTAGTGTCCTTAATTCCATTTCAGGCTTCCATCCAGGACACCACATTACATTTAGTTATCAAGCCCCCTTAGGCTCCTCTGGGCTGTGGTAGTTTCTCAGGCTTTTCTTGTTTTTGATAACCTTGACAGTTTCTTTTTTAAATGTATTTATTTAATTTATTTATTTTTGGCTGTGTTGGGTGTTCGTTGCTGCGCGTGGGCTTTCTCTAGTTGCGGAAAACGGGGGCTACTCTTGGTTGCAGTGCGCAGGCCTCTCATTTCAGTGGCCTCTCTCGTTGTGGAGCACGGGCTGTAGGCGCGTGGGCCTCCGTAGTTGCAGCACATGGGCTCAGTAGTTGTGGTTCACGGTCTCTAGAGCGCAGGCTAAGTACTTGTGGCGCACGGGTTTAGTTGCTCCCTGGCATGTGGGATCTTCCCAGGCCAGGGCTTGAACCCGTGTCCCCTGCATTGGCAGGCGGACTCTCAACCACTGCGCCACCAGGGAAGCCCCAACCTTGACGGTTTTGAGGAGCAGTGATCAAGTGTTTTGTAGCATACCTCACTAATGTAAACTGTCCAATGCTTTTCTCATGGTAAGACTGGGATTATGGTTTATTGGGAGGACAACCAGATAAAGTGCCTTTTTTATAACATCTTATCAAGGGTACATGCTATCAACGTGATTTGCCTGTTGATGTTGACCTTGATAACCTGGCTGAGGTCGTGTCTCAGATTTCTCCACTGTAAAGTTACTCCTCCACCCCTTCCACACTACACTTGTTGGAAGGAAGTCACTATGTGAAGCACAAACCCAAAGAGTGGAGAGTTATGATCCACCTCCTTGAGGACAGAGTATGTACATAAAGTATTTGGAATTCTTCCACACAGATTTGTCTATTTTCCCCTAAACATTAATTTATTCAATTGTTGATATTTATTTATATCAGTATAGACTCATGGATATCTATTTTATCCTTTGGGTTATAATCCAATACTACTTTATTTTGTTGTTTGAATTGTTCCAGCTTTGGCCATTGGGAGCGTTTGCTTTCGGCGCCTGTGCTCCTTTGACATACTCCCTTTGGGGTGTGTGAGTTTGTGTGTGTCTGTGTATCTGTGTTTAGCATGCATGTTTGTGTGTGTGTTTAACACTTCCTGACTTTCTGGTACCACAAGATGCTCCAGGCTCATTTTGTGTATTTCCTGCCCCAGTCCTAGAATCAGTCATTTCTCTGAGGAGCCCTGATTCCTTTTATTGGAGAGTAGTAATAGAAACCAAGATCTGGGCTCTAGATGTGCTGTTGCTAATGGGCTGTTATTTGATTAGGCTCTCTTAACTGAGGGAACAAAGAAATATATATGTATACTAACCCATGTATATACACATATCAGTAAATATTTCTATATATAACTATCTATATCTATATTGAGCTGAGTGTATACTGATGTCTGCAACTATAATGCATTAACGCTGAGATTAGTTTAGCCTTCTCCTCTTGTTTATCTGTAAATTCATACTTCAATATTGAGAAATGTGGCTACCACCATCCACCATCTATTTATTTAATTGTTCAATTTCAGTACACATGTATCAGAGTTGTGAACCCATCTCCCCAACATCACTATTTTTAAGTATAGTAGTTAATAGAGTCTCTGTTGTATCTCGTTATTTAATGAGTTTAAATACCCATTCGTTACTATATCACAAATTTGGTTTTTAAAATATTCTAATGACTGCACTTAAAACATAGTAACTAGTTTCTTTTGAGATTCTATGTATTATATTTTATGAATTTAAAAGTGTTATTTTAAGACTCTTTAAATGGGCTACTCCATATTGTCAAAGGGATCCACAGTAAAAAGAAGGTTAGGACCCCAACCTCACAAAGATTATTGTCAGTTTATAATGAGATGATGTGAAATTGTCTGGTGCAAATGTTGGGAGCTCATGCTTGATAAGTGTTAGCTTTGTCCACTTGGGCAGGCTTCTTTCTCCTTTAAAGTTCTAAATACCTTGGAAGAGAGAACATGCTAAATAATGTAGTGGAAGGATTTGCTAGGTATCAGTGTTGGAGGTAAAGGTCCATATAAGGTTGACGGAGGATGAGTGATTCCACTGCAGAAGTTTGTACTTGATATAAATTAGTGTAAGTGCAAGCAATGTATTTTAAGTTCATTCTAGAGGAGTAGTTCAGAATAGCTTCACAGAAGAGAAGACCTGAGCTATCTTGGGAGATGTTTAAACAGATGAGGAGTGGAGCCGGAGTTGGGAAGGCAAAGGCAGTGTAGCCTTAGAATGCAAATGTTCACAGACATGATCTTGTGGCTTATTCACCATCCTTACCAACCTAATAAGGACACCTGCTGGTAGCTGCATCATCATCATCATCACCATCAACATCATCACCATCATGTTAATAAAGAATGGATATATTTGCCAGGTAGTCAAACCAGCTCTTTGCACGTAGCACCTAGATGTTTTCTACGATCCACCTTATGAGTTCAATCATTGTAATTATTCTCATTTTTCACATACAAAAATGAAGACTTAGAGAGATTAAGTAATTTGTTCAAATCTTGGTGTGTGCCCTCTCAACTCCATGCTCTTTACCTCTGTGCTTAACAGGCTAGGATGATTTGCCCATATTAAGGGCTCAAATATTGGTTGATAAGTATAATAATCTCATAAAAGGAAAAGTGAAGTAATCTACTTTGATGTTTATGATGCAGTTTGGGGAATGCACTTAAGTGCCAATAGATGAATAATAAAAGTTAGAAACACACAAAAATAGAGAAGAAAAATTCATATGTGTATGTCTGCTGGGAACAAAAAATCCTCCTGAATGTCTAACTTCTTAGTAAATATCAGGATATCACATACACATCATTAGGCAGCATCAATGGAGGATCCTCTGTACCCTGCAAGAGGGCACTGTTATAGATGCACAGAAAGAAAATTCATATTTCCTGTACATTATAAATAAGGACATACTATGATCACTCTTTAAGAATGAAGTAATTTGAGTTTTTAAATTTTCCTTATCAATTGGTGTATACGAATCATGTTAGGTGAAGAATTATTGGTTGATTGGACATTTTATGTTTTAATTCTTTACAGAAAACAGTAAACAAATCCTTTTAGGCTTAAAATATCACATTCAGCAAATGAGTTATTATACTGAAGAAAGTGATGAATTCAGTAAAGTGTCTGGAATCTAAAATAAGAAGTAATTGAAGGAACTGGGAATAGATGACATGAAGCAAGACCAGGAGAGAAGTAGGTGGTCGCTCTAAACTATTTTAGGAGTTGTCCTATGAAAAAGGGTTTAGACTGTCCCACACTGAAGATTTTAGACCAAGTAGACAGGTTTAGGTTGATAAAAGGATGAATATTTTGACAAGTAGAACCTTTCAACTATAAAATGGACCGACTGCATTTTAAACTCAAGAACTCCCTGTTACTGAAGTGCTTTAACAGAGGTTGAAGTTAAGCAGTTGGAAAAGTAAGAGCCTTTACAGTGAGAAAATTCTATGATTCTATGGTTTTCAACTCATAAATTTGTGTAGTTCATCCATTTTACTCATTGTATACACTTAAGTATATTGTTCCTTGAAATGGCCATTCAAAGTTGTTTCCTGTGCCACACACTATGAATGTTAGGGTTGGTCCTGTGTAAATCTTACCCCCATTGAATTAGTATTAACCCTAAACAAGCAGCTTTCTTACATAAGGAAACAAAAAAAGAGGTTCAGAAATGTCCAAACTAAGTTTTTATAAAACTGTGTTATCAAATCTAATTTATCAAAAAACTTCAAACAGGGGCTTCCCTGGTGGCACAGTGGTTGAGAGTCCACCTGCTGATGCAGGGGACACGGGTTCGTGCCCCAGTCTGGGAAGATCCCACATGCCGTGGAGCGGCTGGGCCCGTGAGCCACGGCCGCTGAGCCTGCGCCTCCGGAGCCTGTGCTCCACAACGGGAGAGGCCACAACGGTGAGAGGCCCGCGTACCACAAAAAAATAAAAATAAAAGGAAGATGCAGACCTGTATGCTTCAGGATTTTCTCACCAAAACCCCACACAATTTCTTTACTATTCCAGCCAAGTATGGCCTAGCCCTACCCTCATCCCTGTTTTTCTTGGTTTAGTAATAAAGAAAGAGATGGGAATAAAGAAGAGATATCAGGTAGAAAGATATAAAATAGTGGGGAAAATAATATAAGTGAAGTCAAGTACCACCATCATTTACTAGAAGTGAACTTTCAGCACCAGCATTAATATTTTTTCCTGTTATATCTGTAAATGATAATAACTAATATGTACATAACAATTTTCAATTTAAACAAATCTCATTTTTATAACTAACTACTTCGCAACAAGTAACATGCTAAGGCAACATCAATAGATGAAAAACGGTAGTCCCTGGCCCCAAGGAACGTTGCCCAGGAGAACACAGATATATGTAAACAACACAATCACAATACAGTGTAGCGAGTGCAACAATCAGGCATGCAGAAGTGCAAGGGTAGCAAAAAGGAGCATGTGATCACAACACTAAAAAGAAGACTGCACAAAAGACATAATATGTAAACTGAGGTTTGAAAAATGAAGTGGGTTTCCCAGGTGCCCCATAGGGAGAAAGGAATTCTTGGAGGAGGGAAAAGCATAAATGAAGACAGTGAATTGTTCATATAATCCAGAAGTGAAGTAGGCAATGGCAGGAGAAATGATTGGACACAGGCGTCATGAATACTTGCATGTCTGCATTTTAGCAAGTCCATTCTAAAGGAAACTTTGAGGATCAACTCGGGGGTGGGGGGCCGCGGGGGGGACAGAACTAGTCATTGCTGCCAGAAACACGGGAACCACTTTCTACCAACCCACCAAAATAACGACTTCAAAGGCAACATGGTATCACAGAAAAGGTTTGTTTTTTTGTTTGTTTGTTTTTAGTTCATTAGGTCTCACTTAAAATTCTGATTCCACAGTGCACTTGCTTTGGGATCTTGAACAACACTCATAACCTCTGCAAGTTTCAGTGTAGTAAGTTTATGTGATTACCTTCATCTGTAATATCCCTGTGTTGCAATCTTAATGGAAACTCAAGTTCAGGTCAAAGACAAGTTTCTCTGTGACCTCTCCTCTGAATTGATTCAAAAGCCGTCTCGCCCGTCCTCATTTGGCTTCTCTTATGGAATCTCATAAAAACTTCTATGACCTCTTTCGGGGTTTTTTTTGTTGTTGTTGTCTGTTTGTTTTTTAATTTAAGTATAGTTGATTTACAATGTTGTGTTACTTTCAGGTGTACAGCACAGTGATTCCTTTTTCACATTCTTTTCCCTTATAAGTTATTACAAAATATTGAGTAGAGTTCCCTGTGCCAATAAGGAGATCCTTGTTGTATCTATTCTATGCCTTATTTGAATGACCGTAGCACTCGTTGTCTGTATCATTTTTATGTCTCTGGTTGCTTTGTGACTGAAATGAAAATTTTCTATTTGTTCATTTCCTTCCTTAAAAATGTGTTCATTTATGTATTTCATATTTATTGACTACATCTTAGACACCGTGTTAACTGCTGGTTCTAGATGTTAGTAAAATATAGACCTTCCTGCTCAAAAGGTCACAGTATTTGTGGGAAAACGAAAAAATGAACAACCTATATCTCAAAGAGCTTTGTACTTCCCAAAGAGAACACACCTAGTAGGTACAATAAATACATGTATCATACATAAATGTATAAATAGTTAATGGGATTAAAAACTAGAGATAACTGCTTTTCGATTCTGAGGAAATGATGATTATATTTCACCAGGAGCTCAATACCACTCTGAGAATGGGGGCTTAACCCCCATCCTGACTCACTGCATTGCTTTTCTGTATAAAAATACACAAGTCTGTATATGCGCTCTAGAAAAAGGCTTATCTGGCATGAATTTCAGATAGCAAGAAGAAAACTTCAAGAAGTTCAGAGAAGCATCCAGAAGCTCAGATGATTGGCACTAATACAACTTGCTTGACAGGAAAATTGAGCTGTAAATCTCACAAAATTAGATGATCTTTGAAGAATTTCAAAACCTCCTGCTATTAATTGGAAATCCTAGAAGAACCGCTTCTTTTAAAGCATACGGATAATATGCTTTACAGCTTAATATTCAGAAGCCTATGTTTTGGCTAAGTGAGCTTCAGGAAAGAAGGAAACTTGTGGTTCCGTTCCATCTACTCTGCAACCTCTGGTCAAGACATCTACTTCTGTGCTCAGCCATCTTATCATCTGTAAAATGGAGGCAACTCTAAGAAAACATAGTTACAGAGATGTTGCACAGTTTCATGTGTCATTGTCTTCATTTGTTTCAGAAAACCAATAACATCTAAGCTACTACTGCAAAGAGTGCAATGTTACTTGGGGTCATCTAGTGCAGCTCTGTCAAAGTAAAGAAAAGGAAAGGGGCCTAGAATAACTATAATTTTCCCAAGAGGACACTATTATTTTATGGTAACTCTGGGACAAGAACCCTGATCTCTTTGATGCCATTCCATTGTTCTTTCGTTGGGTTCTGAACAACCCAGAGAAAGAAAGAGAAATGAAACTCCTATGTGCTGTGTCACTGGTACAGGACGTGGCAAGATTGGAATTGGAGCACTACATATTAACAGGTATTTGGGGAATTCTTCAAACTAATTAAGATATATACCAGGTCCATAAAAAACAGTATGTTTTCTGAAGATGATTCTGTGGCATGAACAGAACTGGTAACTGAAGGTGTCTGTGTGCTGCAGTTCCAAACAGCATGGATGAATGCTTGTTTTCTGGCACCTTGAAGACTCCATCCCAACATACACATTAAAATAAAATTAACATTTCAACTGGGTCATATTTAATTATGCATGCTCTTGTAAGTCAGCAAAATATTCCATATATCATTTAAGTTGTCACTCACTTTCTTTTTTTTTTTTTTGCAGTACACGGGCCTCTCACTGTTGTGGCCTCTCCCGTTGCGGAGCAGAGGCTCTGGACGCGCAGGCTCAGCGGCCATGGCTCACGGGCCCAGCCCCTCCGCGGCATGTGGGATCTTCCCGGTCCGGGGCACGAATCTGTGTCCCCTGCATCGGCAGGCGGACTCTCAACCACTGCGCCACCAGGGAAGCCCCATATCTGATTTTCGTATTAGGACTCTTCTAATTTTTTATATATATTGGAAAATAACTGATGTCTTTCTAAAGTGTATATCTTTGATTATGTTTTCTATTTTCATAAAGCTTCTTGTATTCTCTACTCAAAACAGGAGTAAATAATGGCTGCATATAACTAATCATAATCAGCCATTTTGTCCAGATTTTTAGATGTGTTGGTATAAAGCTACCATAGTATTCTTTTGTAATTAAAAAAAAATTCTCTCTGTTTTATAGCTAGTCCAATCTCTATCATATTTGCCAAATATTGCTTATTTTATTGGTGTTTGTAAAGAGCAAGCTTTTGGTTTTCTTTGTCACGTTTACTGCTTTTCTTCTCTATTTTTGACTTTTCTCTTGATTAATTTTGTCCTTCCACTCTTTGGGATTTACCTTGTTCTTTTTCTATGTCTACGGTCCATTTCCTGTAGCTTCAAGAGCCATTTTCCACAACTCAATGAGCTCTGCTGGCTGTGTCATGGCCACTTCATCATATGCCATTAAAACTTAATCTCATACACTGTGAAGACTCGGCGGTCTTATTTTGCTTTCAAAATTGTTCTATAGCCTGGGATCCTTCTTATTCTCCTAAATTAGCACTATCGTCAGGGAAAATTCTAGTGGGCCTAGAATTCTAGGCTTCCTTTCCTGCAGTTTCATAATCAAAGAAAAAACATTTCCACCCTTTTTTTGATGTTGATCGAAAATTTAGCAACACTTCTTTGCACTGTATTCAAATCCCCAAATATAAGCAAGCCTTCATGCACACAGGCTCACTGAAATGTCATAACTTTAAACTATGTATGACCTTGAACAATGACCTTTCCAAATACTCCACACTCTTTCTAGGTGTTCAGACTTTTTCATTCCTACAACATCTTTTACATATGGTCGATTTGTGTCATAAGTTCTTCCTCACTCCCACTTCTGAGTATATATCCAAAGGAAATATCATCATAATTTGAAGAGATATCTGTACTCCCATGTTTATTGTAGCATTATGCACAAGAGCCAAGGTATGGAAACCACCTAAGTGTCCATAGTAGATTAATGGATAAAGGAAATATGGTATATATATAGAATAGAATATTATTCAACCTTAAAAAAGAAGAAAATCCTATCATTTAAGTCAACATGGATAAAACTGGAGGCCACGATGCTAAGTGAAATAAGACAAAGACAAATAGTGCATGATGTCACTTATATGTGGACTCTAAAAAAATAATGAAATAAATCAACTCTTCCCTCCCTGGACATTTTCCTCAGCAGAATCTAGCAGCCTCTACTATGAGTCTTATCTCTTTTCTTTTTATTGTTTGTACCAGATCACAACCCCAGGGAACCTATGTATTTACTGATGTATATCTACATTATAGTTTACCGTTGTTCTTTTCCTTTGTAATCCATTCCTTCCACTTCTGGCCTCAGAACCTCATTTTTACTTTGGAGAAGTCCTTGTGATTCAGGTAGGCTGTGTGTCTCCTTCCTAGGCTGTGTGACTTGGGGCTGGCTAGACACAGTGTTTCACATATACTCTATATGTCTTAAGTACTTATTTCTCTGTTTTCCATCATTTTCCCTCCAAATTTTTGTGTAGTTATTTTTTAATTGACATTTGTATTCCTTTCTTTTGTTTGACTAAGGTACTGTTCAACCAATCTTCTGAGTGCTTAATTTCAACTTTTTTAATTCTAGAAGTTTCTTTTGGTTGCATTTCACAGATAATTTTTGCTTAAATTGTACATGTTGCCCTTCTTTTAATACATTAATCATAATTTTAAATAATAGTTTCATTGAGATCTATTTTACTTTCCATATTATTTAAAGTGTACAATTTAATGTGTTATGCATCTACCACCACAATCAATTTTAGAACTTTCATCCACCCCCCAAAAGAAAAAGAATCTATTATAGGTCACTCACTCCCCCATTTCTCCAAACCCTAGGCAGCCACTAATATACTTTGTCTCTACAGATTTGTCTAGACTGGACATTGCATACAAATGGAATCATACAATTACTTAGCATGTTTTCAAGGTTCATCCATGTTGTAGCATGCATCAGTACTTGATGTCTTTTTATGGCTGAATAATATTCCATGGTGTGGATATTACTATGTTTCATTTATCCATTCACAGTAAATGGCCATTTGGTTATTTCCACTTTGGGGCTCTTATGAATAATGCTGCTGTGGTTGGATTTACGTGCAAGTTATGTATGCAGGTCTAGATTTGTTTTTTAAATTAACAGACTATTTCGGAGCAGTTTCTGGTTTACAGAAAAATTAAGCAGAAAGGACAGAGTTCTCGTACCTCCTTAGCTCTGTACCCAGTTTCCCCTATTATTAACATCTTACATTAGTGTAGGATGTTTGTTATAGTTAATGAACCCATATTGATACATTATTACTAACTAATGTCCATGGTTTACATTAGACTTCACTCTTTGTTTTGTACATTATATGATTTTTGATAAATGTGCAATAACCTGTATCCACCATTACAGAACCATACACAGGAAGTCTCTTTGCCTTTAAAATTCCGCACTTCACCCATCCTTTTCTCCCTCTCCGCAACCTCTGGCAACCATTGATCTTTTGACTGTCTCCACACTTTGGCCTTTTCCTAAATTTCATATAGCTGCAATCATATAATATGCATGTAGCCTTTGCAGATTGGCTTTTTTTCACTTAGCAATATGCATTTAAGCTTCTTCCATGTCTTTTCATGGCTTCATAGCATTTTCTCTTTATTGCTCAATGCTATTCCTTTGTACCGATATACCATAGTTTGTTTATCCATTCACCTATTGAAAAACATCTTGGTTGATTTCAAGTTTTGGCAATTATGAAAGAAACTGTTATAAACATCCATGTGCAGGTTTTTATGCGGACATAACTTTTCAGTTCCTATGGGTAAATACCAAAGAGCATGATTACTAGATCACTGTATGGTAAAAGTATGTTTAGTTTTGTAAGAAACTGCCAAGTACCCTGCTAGCAGCAAATGAGAATTTCAGTTGTTCTGCATCATCAACAACTTTGGTATTTCATTATTTGGATTTTAGCTATTTGAATAGGTGTGTAGTGGTATCTCGTTATTCTAATTTAAAATTCCCTGATGACATGGAATGTGTAGCATCTTTTCATATGCTTATTTGCCATGTGTCTATTTTCTTTGTTTAATCATAGTTGTTTTGTTTTGTTTTTTAACCAATGCCTACTAACCCTTGTCCTCCTGTGTCTATTTATATTGTCTTTTTTCTTTCTTTCTTTTTTGAGCTTTTGATCATTGAGTCTTTTTCCTGGTATGTCCAATTATTTTTTATATTAAAATTGGGCTTAACTTATTTTAGGAAACTATAAAGATACCTCCACTTTCTGGATGTTGTTATTGTTCTCTTGAAAAGATTTCCTTTTGCCCATGGCAGACAGTTACTATAGGGACTGGAAACCTTAGTCCATTCTCAGTTTGAGCTCATTCAAAGCCTTTTTTTCCGTCTGTGTGAAGGGTGCTCTATTTCTGTCTTGTCCTTCCTCTACGGGTGTTGCCCTTTGGGATTAACCATGCGAAAGTTTGGATTCTCCCTATTCCCAACTACCCTTGTATTTGTTAGGCTTTAAATGTAATGCTTCCCGCAGCCCTGTGAGACTAAGGATACGTGTAGCTTGTCATTCCATTAGTTGTTGCCTTTAGCTTGAGCTCTTGCCGTTTGGCTTCTATGGTTACAGTCTTTTGAACTCCTTGGCTTTTCAGCTCCTAGGCTGTATGAGTTGAATCAGCAAATGCCCCAAGGAGAAAAGCTGCACCAAATGTCAAGCTTGCATCTGTGTTTCCCTTCTCTCCAGAACTTGGCCCACATGTCTTGGTGTCTCTCTAACATTCGGATGCTGGCGAACAGATGTTTTCTTACTGTATCCAGGTTTTCTAAAATTTCTTTAGACCTCACCTGATCTTATGTTATTATTGAAGTATCATCTCAATTAGCCCTAGGAAGAAAATTTACAATTTTATGTTTTTTTTTTAATTTTCTGTATTACCTCAGTTTCTGTAGAGACCTTTTACCTGATAGTTCAGTCTAGTTCCTGTGTTACCAGTAAGATGGAGATAGGTGGAGTCTAAGAATATTGGGGGGAAAATCACTGATTAATGATATGGCTCGTTCTTTTTGTTTTTCCTCTCCTTATTTACTCTGGCAGCCTACATTTGCCCTTCTTGATTTGACCCAGTTGCCCAGATAAGCAACCCACTCTGGCAAAGACATGACTTTACTCTCATAAATGTCTGCATGTTAGGATAAGTTAGATGATGAACACCATGCCAAAGTTCTTTCTGTGACCAGTCAGAATGGCCATCATCAAAAAATCTACAAACAATAAATGCTGGAGAGGGTGTGGAGAAAAGGGAACCCTCTTGCACTGTTGGTGGGAATGTACATTGATACAGCCACTATTGAGTACAGTATGGAGGTTCCCTAAAAAACTAAAAATAGAACTACCGTATGACCCAGCAATCCCACTACTGGGCATATACCCTAATAAAACCATAATTCGAAAAGAGACATGTACCACCATGTTCATTGTGGCAGTATTTACAATCACCAGGACATGGAAACAACCTAAGTGTCCATCGACAGATGAATTACAAAGAAGATGTGGCACATATATCCAGTAGAATATTACTCAGCCATAAAAAGAAATGAAATTGAGTTATTTGCAGTGAGGTGGATGGACCTAGAGACTGTCATACAGAGTGAAGTAAGTCAGAAAGAGAAAAACAAATACCGTATGCTAACACAGATATATGGAATCTGAAAAAAAAATTCTTCTGAAGAACCTAGGGCCAGGACAGGAATAAAGACGCAGACGTAGAGAATGGACTTGAGGACACGGGGAGGGGGAAGGGTAAGGTGGGATGAAGTGACAGAGTGGCTTGGACATATATACACTCCCAAATGTAAAACACACACTAGTGGGAGGCAGCCACATCGCACAGGGAGATCAGCTCGGTGCTTTGTGACCACCTAGAGGGGTGGGGTAGGGAGGGTGGGAGGGAGACACAAGAGGGAGGAGATATGGGGATATATGTACATGTATAGCTGATTCACTTTGTTATAAAGCAGAAACTAACACAGCATTGTAAAGCAATTCTACTCCAATAAAGATGTTAAAAAAACAAAAAGTTAGAGAGTAAAAAAATTCAAAAGAATTGGCCACACTCCTCCAATAGATTCTCTAACATTTAGCAGAACAGAGTTCACACTGAATCTGGTTTATGAGTAAAAGACAAGTCAACTTTAAAGTGGATCAGAGATGACAACATTTCTTTTCCATGTGGCTGCTTTGGAGCCATATTTCTGCTGACCACTCAAAACCTTCCTCTTGAGTATTCTGTGATATATTAGAACCAGGAATAAGGGGTGTTAGTGCTGGAAGGGTCAGACAGTGGTCTGCGATTTAATTCACATATCCTTTCTGCACCAGATTCTTTAAGATCATTGAGTTATCCTAAGAATTTTGAAGCTGTAGAATTCACGACAGTACATTACAACTTATGCCAATATTACTATTCTCCTGCTCTGACATTCTCCACTGATGGACAGATGAAGGAGAAGGAAGGGCAGTCAGCAGTAACTGAGAGTAAATGAAACTGGAATATTATAATTCAGTATCATTTGAGTGACTGAATTGGCTGGCCCAGTGTTCTCCAGTTAAGGGTGAGGGAAGATTAATCCTGCACATGACACCACTACTGTATTTATACAAGTCTACTGGGACAGTTGTTTGCCTTGATTTGTTTTCTTCATTCATTTCAGTCAGACAGTTGTGTTGACTGATTTTCCTTTTTGATGTATGAAATGACTGTTTGACTGAATTTACCATTTACTTTACACTAGTGCACTGGAAAAATGATACATTCGTCAAATTGGATTGGCAGGTATGAAAATGTTTACCCCAGAACTAGACAGAAATATAATATTGCCTTCTACAGAAATGTAAGTCATATGCCCTGGATTTTGGGGAAATGTTCCAACTTTAACTATTTTGCCAAATTTCAAAAATGTAGGGTAACTGATCCCATAGTAAAAATAAGAAGATCTGTGAAGTCCAGATAAAAATAGTTTTGTGTGACTCTGACAATCACATAACACAAAAGAAAAAAGTATTATGAGATAAATTTTAGTGATTTTTATACTTATTAAGAGGTGTTTCTATGTTAAACTTTTGAGTCTTATTCTAGAAGTTCTTTAGGAACAAACACTTCAAATATATTCATAGAAAACCCTCTTTATTTATAATTCCATTCTTCCAATATTTATAGTTACTATGACAGGCCATTTCTCCACATCCCATCCCATGATTCTCTGCTCCTATTGAACATTTGGAAATTGGTGGCATGAGCAGGAAAGTGAAGCAGGTTTTGAGATTACTGAATAATGCTGATTTTATAAAGACTGCTTTCTTCCATTGTTGACAAACTTATTATGGTACCGATGGTTGGATACTACTCTTAGAGATGAAAAAGGTCTTAAGGAATCTTCCATATTCCATTCACCAATCTGTGTTCTTGTTCAAAGCAAAATTAATTCCTTTCAAAATTAACTTATTAGCTTAATAATAATTTTTAATCTTAAAATAATCTATCTGTGAGAATGGGAATTTTTGGTGGGAAAAAGTGACAGAAGATGGGACGAAAAGAGAGTTCATAGAAAGACAAAACAGCATTTTTTAAATGGTGGGTACGAACTCCTCTTTCCAACTATATCAGTTTACCTTAGGAAAACATACTAGAAAGGCCAGATAAATCATAAGCAACATTGGACTGTGAGCGTTAGAAAGCTACTGAGGTAGCCATGACCTAGAAAAGTAAAATAGAGAAAGAAACTCACTGAAGTGAGAACAATATTCTGCACATGCTTTTCTAGCCCAGTCATTTAGAAACTACTGATGAAGAGCAAAAGGCTGAGAAACCAAATGTGGCTCCTAAGAGGTAGAAAAGCCAGTAGATCTTAGGACAGTGTCATAGGACTAAGGAAACCAGAACTGGAATTGAGAAATAACAAGGCAGCTAGAATTTTAAGGACCAAAATCACAGAGAGAGTAAAGATTCAGAGAACGGAGCTGGATTCAGCAACAGTGTTCCCTTGCAGTATTTTCCATGTATAATAGGTAGACAAGGCAAGATGCTAAGAAGTCAAACAAAAGCTAACTGAAGTCAAAGCAAAGACTTAGTTGGTTCATAATGCTGAAGAGACAAAATTGGGGTTCAGAACCTATGAAAGATTTGTGGCCCAATGGTAAACTAATGATATGAATTAGGACATTGAAATCTCTACATGTGTGTGTGTGTGTGTGTGTCTGTGTTTGTGTGTGTGTGTGTGTGTGTTAGGAAGGTTCAGGCAACATCTACATTGAACCTTATAAAGAAGGAAAATGAGTATGAAGTTGGTCCAGTGACTGAGGTGATCTTCCCCTCTGCTCCCTACCTAAGAATAGGAAATTCTCTCCTCAAGAAAATACAGTTGACCCTTGAACAATGTAGGGGTTAGAGACACTGACTCCCTGTGCAGTCAAAAATCCACATATAACTTTATGGTCGGCCCTTCTTATCTGTGTTTCTGAATCTGAGGATTCAACCAACCACACATCATGCAGTACTGTATTACTTATTGAAAAAAAAAATCCATGTATAAGTGCATCTGTGCAGTTCAAACCCAGGTTGTTCAAAGGGCAACTGTAATGTCATTCAGATTCTATACAACTTGTCATATCCCAAGTCTGGTATTCGCTGAAGAGCCACCAAGACTACCAAGAAAAGGAGAATTAGAATAAAAAACAAAACAGAATCAGAATCATAGATGACCTAAACATTAAAGTTCATACATATTTTGGTAAATATTATCAAGTTCAAGAAAATAGATGACAAGGTGGAGAACTTAACTTGACGACTAGAAACTATAAACTGATTGAAGTTGAACTGATAGAATTAAAAACTATACGAAATTTAAAACTCGGTACTGGATTGGACACAGGTAAAGAGAGGTAAGTGAACTGGAAGATAGAGTAGTAACAATATTAAGACTAAGGCATGGGAAACGAAAAGAATAAAAAGTAGACAAAAGCGCATTTGAGACACATGGGCCACAGTAAATATTTTTTATCATATGTGTAAACTGGAGTCCAAGGAAAAAAGGAGAGAGAGATTGGGATGAAAACAATATTTCAGAAATATTAACAGCTGAGAGTTCTCTAAAACTAAAAAGAATATATGGAGCCATAAATTCAATAAGCATTAAAAAATGCAACAAGAACAAATCCAAAGAAAACCACACCTGAGATCACCACAGTACAATTCATGAATAGCAAAGAAAAACATGACATCTTAAAAGCTGCCCGACGAAAAAGAGAGAGATTACTTTCAAAGGAACAATAGGATTAAGATTACAGCTTTCTTCTCAAGGAAACTGACTGGATACTAGAAAATAATGGAGTAACATTTTTAAGTGCTAAAGAAAAGAACTGCCCATTGGGAATTCTAGAGGCAGAGAAAATGTTGTTTGGAAGGAAAGATGAAATAAGGAAATTTGCAGACACACAAAATTTAGAAAATATGTTCTCATCAGAACTGACTGAATTAAATTATAAAGGGAGACCCGCAGGCTGAAGGAAGATTATCATAGACGAAAATAAGGACTTTATAAAGAATTATGTATAACAGAAGGAATAAATAAGTGGATAAACCTAAATAAAATCTAACAGCACAAAAAAGTAATAATAAAATATATCAAAAATTAAAATGCATTAAAACAAATGGAAGAGAAAAAGTAGTAAAAGATATTTAAGATCTCAGCATTGCTTGAGAAGCAGTAAAAGAGCTAATAAGTCATGGTACATGTGTAACTGCTACTTATGTACAAATAACAAGCTAATACAAGGGAAAATGGAATTTGAAGAAATCTAAAAGGAAGAAAGAAGAGCAAAAGGAACATATCAAGGTGGGACAGATAGTAAACGAGGAGTAAACGGTCTACAAGAAAATACCTTAACTGTAAATACTCAAATTAAAGGACAAGGATTATTCAAACAAAAAACGTAATTCTATGCCACCTACAAGAGACAAGAGTCAGATTGAAAATTAAAGGATTCAAAAATTATGTCCTAACAACAATAAGTAAAATTGAAGAAGATTTTTTAATGTTAACATAAATTTGAAAGCAAAAAGTATCACTGGCGATAAGGCAGGATAATAAAACCCACTGTTACTTTACAAGGAATATATTATAAATCTAAACTTCAATGCAATAGATGAAGGGAAATTCCAAAAAACTAAGTAGAAATAGAAAAATCTAAATTACCTAGATCAGTAACATAGAACCACAACAACAAATCAGCAGATTAGAGAAGATCTGAATACCAACATTAAAAACTTTGGCCTAAATTTACATAAAACACTGCAACAACAATGATGGAATATATATATTATGCAGAAAATTTTAGGTGCACATGGCACATTTATAAAATTGACTATATTCTGGTTATAAAACAAGACTCCGAATAAGCAAGAAATTTAAAAATATATAACCAATATTTTACCAAATAGTTGGATATTAAAAACATACTTCTGATCATTATGTAAGTCAAAGATAAAGTCACAATGGGAATTAGAATTTTATTAATTGAATGATAATGAAAATATGCCATAACAAAACCTGTGGGTTGCAAATAAAGCTGTGGCCACAGAGAAGTTTATGTATTCAAATTATATTTTCTAAATGTAAAAGGGAAAGGAATAAAGCAACTAGAAGATAACCTATCAACCTGAGGTAGGCAGCTCCTGAACTGTACCTGGTGGGGAAGGCAGGGCAGAACTTCAGGAGGCCAGCTGAGAGCACGGTGAACGCCACGTCAGGAGCAGTCTCCAAGAAAGAGCATTTAATGTACAAAGGGATGACTAAAATATATTTAAGAGCTAGCACCCTGACTCCTCTTAAGGATGACTTAACTTTGCTGGGGAAAAAACAAGAAGTGCTCCATGTAGAAGGTGAATAGCTTTACAATTCCCAGGAGAATCTTGGTACCAGGACCACATAATGAAGAACTTGGAGTCCCCGTGGCTAATCCAGCAGAGAGAAAAGGAGAAACAGAGATGCGAGAGAAAATAAAGGGAACTCTTGGTGCAATTTGGTGCTGCTGCAGGCCCAAGTCCAGGTATGTGCTCTCTAGCTCCCCATCTTAAATAAAAGCCACCATGTTCCTCAGTCTTTCAGGTACTTAGAATTTCTCTTTAGAACCTGAAAATGGGGTCAGGTTTCCTGTCTGCATTGCTACAGTCCAAAATAGAGGCAGGATGGTTGAAATAGTTCTCCATCTGGCAGAGGAGGCCTTGAAGCTGTGAGCCACTCACTGCAAACCAGCAGGACATGAAGGATTCTTGAGCAGATCTGAAGCTACTGGGAGAACTTTCAGGAGTTAAATCCCTTAGTAAATACCGTACCCCCAATTCTCCGTCTCTGTCCAGTCTTCCTCCACTCCCATGGGGGCCCAAAGGGGCTAAATGAGCACTCTTTGACTTGTACTTGGTGGTCCCAGAACTTGACTTGGGCTTGGAGACTTCCATGGAAAGTCTGCCTTCCACCTACTGGCTTGGGTTTCTTGGTCTCTCTGCTCCTGGCTAATCCCTTCAACCTGCTTTTTCCATTTCTGCCAATAATCCCCCTCTCCAGACCTTCCTAATTCTCTTCTGGGGTGGGAGGAGACTTACTAAGGGCAATGTTTATTTCTAGAGGGAGAGGTGACCACATGACCTCACAGTGGCCGTCCCCTTGATTACTCAGTTTCTGTCTAGATTAGTCGTGGGTGTCTGTGCACCCCAGCCTCACCCCCAGGAGGCTGTAGATCACTGTCCTTATCTCAGCCCTGAGCCTCTCTCTATCCTCCTTCCCTCTCTCTCCTTACCCTTCTTTACCCACAGACTCGCAGGCTTTCTGGACCTCTGAGGAAGATAAGCACGTCACAGAACCTCTGCTACAGAACAAAACATACTGAAACAAAGCTATTGAAACAACAGAAAAAGAATACATGAGGATTGTTTTTCCTGAGCGTTCAATCACCTAGGGGACCTTCAGCAAACTTTGATTGATAAATCTAACCTTTCCTTCCTTGGCAATAGTTGATCACACTGTGAGGAAAACAAGTTAGAGAATGGAAAAATAATATTTGGATTTCAATGAAATAATAAAGATGCAGGGACTATCTTTGACTTTTTCAAGGTGAGAAGAGAGTTTACATTGTGATTATTGATGGCAGGAATCCCCTTTAAAACAGGGCCAGTCTGCATGATGCATTTAAAAATCAACCTTTTCAAATAGAGCCATAGCCCCCACAAGATTTCTTGATTTCTCTGGGGTCAGATAAACCATCACATTTCACAGTGGTGCCCTGTATATGAAAGTGATAAACATAATCTGGAAGCATGGCAGTGGCTAAAACTATGGAGCTGGCAGCCACACGTTGAAATGATTTTTTGCTTTTAATTCATTGCAATAAAATGCTAATGTCCAAATTCAGGCAGGTAGATCTTACCAACCATCAAGAGCTTCAACCCTGCTAAGTATGCACTTTTAAGCCCTGCTTTGACTGCTCCAGAAACTTACTGGGTTTCTTTAATGCCTCTATTACTACTTCCTTTGTGTCATTTTGTTTTTCTTTAAAAACATAGCTGTGTGACCTTGGGGAAGTTATATTATTTCCTTGAGACTTGGTTGCCTTCTCTGTGAATATCTGGGTATAATTTTAGTATTGCTCAATAGAATTTTTGGTGATAATGGAAATGTTCTATATCTGTACTATGCAAAGCAGTATTCAATAGCTACATGGAGCTAATAAACATCTTTGAAATATGGCAAATGCAACTGAGGAACTGAACTTTTAATCTTATTTTAAATTTTGTTTACATATAAATAATGCCACATAGCTAGCATCTGTTGACAGTACAGATCTACAAAATATTTTAAGGACACTCTCCACTCAAAAACTCTACCATTCATTAACTCAATCTAAATATTTTTGCCCTCTGACAAACAGAAAATAATTTATGCTTCCCTTGAAATTATCTGACACGACCTTTATCAGTTTGGGGACATTATATTTTTAAAATTGACTTTGCTTTATGAAACTTTAATAATGTTGGAGCTCCCTGCCCTTGGTATCATCTTTGTGATGATGGGAAATATTGTGGATGATCAAGGACCATTTCAAGAGATCATGGAGAGAAACCTCCTTCTGGATTTAATTTCATTATGAGGATGTCAAAATGCTTAATTACTTAAAATAAAACCCATACCGTTTTTATGCTGTTATATTCTACATGTAGCTGGAAAAATGTTAAAAATATTTTTAAAGAACTGCACATCTATTTTTGAAGCTGATTTGTCTGTTCAAGGCTTGCTAGCACTTTATCCATCTCAGTACTACTTCACTTAGTAAACAAATGCAGTTGCCATAATTGCTGCATATGTGTCTGTGTTCCCTTCTAGGTTATATGTTTTTGAAGTTAGAAACTATATTTATATCACAGCCCCTATGTATAGCACAATATCCATTGCTAATTCAGATTGTGTTTTAAGATATGAGACAAAATTTAAGACTTTTATTATAGTCATAAACATCTAGCAAACCAACCAGAAAATAAAAGCTAATTTTCAATTGGTTGGCCAAGAACAAAAAAGAGAGGAATACCTAGTGCAAAACCATATCTCTAATAACTACTGTTGGATTTAGAGCACACACATGCTAAACTTAGTTTAAAATATCTTCTTATCAAAGATTTGAGGTTGAACCTGAAAAAATTATATCAGAAGTGAAAATAATTATGTGGTCTGACCAGCCTGGATCACACAAAGTAAGTGTACACTGTATATAAAGTAGATAAACTACGAGGTCCTACTCTATAGCACAGGCAACTATATTCAATACCTTGTAATAACCTATAGTGGAAAAGGATCTGAAAAAGAAATATATATATATATATATATATATATATATATATATATATATATATATATCTGAATCACTTGGCTGTACACCTGAAACACAACACTGTCAATCAACTATACTTCAAGTAAAAAACAAAACAAAACAAAGTAAGTGTAAAGGGAAGTATAGTTTTATAAATTCACCTCTGATATCCAATGGACCAACTGAAAGACAACAGAAACTACAACTTTCTAGGAGACAGGACATGGCTAGCAAACCAGGCCGTTACCCTCGGTAATGGTCATACCTGCCAAAAAATATACAGACTAGCCTGCATTCATGAATACATAGGTATTCTTCACTTATCTGGCATTATTAGGCAATGAGGTATTGTATGTTAGGAGAAGTTTTTTTTAAATGACAAATTTAAGAGGAGTTATTTTAACCTTCACTTGGTAATTTTTTTCTAAAATTAAGAAATGTATCCACTGGTGTATCTAATGTTTCCGTGATAACTCGGGGTCATCAGTTCAATCAACGTTTGCATGAATAATGCAAATGGAAACAAGACAGGCATGCTTAATGAAACTGAAAATGACATAGCACTGGCTGGAATAACTGATGAGAGAGCAAGAAAAAAACAAAAATGAAAACAAACCGTGATCAAGAAACAATCGGTCAAGTTCTGACTTTCTGTACTTAGTTTCAAAAAGAGACACCACAAATCCCAGCGAGAGACTCCAGCAGCATTAGCTGTCTTTCTCCTTTGTTTCCACCTTCCTTTCCTTTTCCTTCTACCCTAGATTGTTCCAGGAAATGTTTATAGCTGCTTCCAAGACAAATGCTAATACTTACTTTCTCTCACACAAACTTCACAATATGTCACGTGATAAATAGTGTGGAGGTAAAAGACAATTCATCACAGGGACATCTCCCATGAAAATAAAATGAGAAACTAGCTTCTAAACATGCAGAGAGAAGGGCGTGGTGTCAGGCACTAATTTCCTTGCAAATTCCTCTCCATTTCTAATAGACGTTCTTATTTACCAAGATCCCTTTTTATTGGTGTCCTATTCCAGACTGCTCCACTCCGCCCATCCTCATCCTGTAAAATACATTCACACTCTTTTGTGACCCTACCTATTTGCCCATTAAATAATCAATCATAGAACGGTCGGAATTAAATATAACGTGAAATTAAAATACTGGAGTCACTTGGAGGGTTTAAGCAGCTCCACCAGAACATACTGGACATGGATTTAAAGAGGCTGTGTGGGACTTGCTCTTGTCCAAGTTCTTTCTCAAGGAGTATCTGAAATAAGCCTAAATTCAGAGTTAATCAGATTGGCCTGCTTTCTCAGGTGGACTGGAATTCATTGCTCTTTCCCCTCAACTCCCTGATGTCAGTGGCACTTTCCAGAGATGAGGTGGACTTCTCTGCCTACTGCAGAAGCTCAGTTCCCCTGGGGCCCATTCCCTGTCTGAATCCCACACTTGAGGCCAGGTGCCACCCTTCCCAGAACATTCGTGGTCTCATTTCAGTTTTTGACCTGCTCAGATTGAGTCCCTGTAGACTCTTTCTCAGCTTGAAACCTGCTCTTCAACCCCTTTCCCTGACCTCGATGGTTACCTTCCTACTTTAGGTCTCAGGTGCTTTAGCTATAAAATGATATAGTTGCCCTTAATTCTAAAGTCTTCTTTCTAAAGCTCTACAATGTGGTGGCTCCTTGAAAATGTTTCTCTTTGCTGGTTTTAATTTTGTAGTGAATTAAAACCACAGCTACTCTAAAAGACGGTATGTTACATTGGATAAGGGAAGTGTGTTTTTGTAGTTAGATTAACAGGGATGGAAGACGACTTAGTATGTTTTAAGATACTCATGATCCATTCTCGTGAGAGTCAGGGGAAGAAGGGGAAGGGAGTTAATAAAATACCAAACCATTGTGACAAATTAAGTTATCAAAGATGTAGCTGATTAGTTACTACTTGAATAAGCCACACATATCCAATTCAAGTTTTCCTTTATTTTTCTAAGGAGGGATCCCAGTGAACTGAATCCCATGTTCAGGAACTCCACGTTCAATGGCTTAGTCTTTAAAAACTGTTATGTTGCTGGAAGAAGAAATATTTCCCATCAAGTCCTAATTGATGTTTAGCTATCACGCACATTTGAAATAAATTTATTACTTTGCCTGATCTCAGTGTAATACATTCCAAAGGGGCAAAGAGCACACGAAAATTTATGGAGTCTCCATCTTCTACACTAAAGTGTGCAATAAATTACATAATATTGGGCCGTGAAATTCACAAGCTATAGAAACCACACCATTAGCAATGTATACAGTGGTAAACAGCAGGTAATGATAATGATATAAAACAAAATAGACTGTGTATGTTGGCACTGCTGCCAATAAAGCAATCATTAAATGCATTCATATGCATCTATGCTAGGTAAGCTCTTTGAGGGCAATTGCTATGAATTCTACATACCTGTCAGGATATTATATAGAGCCCAGTTTCTATGGCCTTTATTCAGAGACGCTGAGAAACGGTTACTGTGGGTAAATTCAGACCTTTTCTCAATATAGAATTTGGTCAACATGCATTCTGAACAGCAAAATTTCACACTGCTTTCAATTTTCCTACAGTACTTGCCACCTCAACAAATGCAGGATTAAGTAGAATGGATTATAAGAAGTTAGAAAGGAAAGATGGAAGAAAAGAAGGAAGGTAGAAAAAAGTTGCGTATGGAGTACATCAACATTTACGTAAAGAGTGGACCTAAAACTAACCTGAGGTTACCCTAAACTATTAGCATATGATATAGAAGCGTAAATGAAAAAATAAAAAAAAACAGCAAGGAAAACTCAAAGATTCTTTGTTTTTTCACTTTACTGCATATACACGTCCGTCTTAAATAATCTATATGCTTATATCCAATAAGAGAGCATTGTTTTGCAAGGCTATTTGGGTTCTATCAGCATGTAAAGGTCGGACAACTCAACTTTAGCAGAGTTAGCCTTCAGGTGAATAATTGCTTCTTTCAGGTTGTGAGCATTTCAATTTTCCAGAAATGTTTCCCAAAAATTAAAAACTAAAAGAGTCCTAGGACAGCATCCTTTAGAAGTTTTATAGTATCAAGTTTTTTGGAGGAAGAGTATCCTTGTCGATTATCAACACAATGATTCCAAGCAGGTCAATTTATGCTGAGAATATTATATAACAGAACCCACTTCACCTCCATTATACTGACAATGATCTTCCTTACTTCAACCTTGTGCTTCTTAGTAAAGTTGAAAATACTGAGCCAAGAACAGACAGTGACAATGCCAGAGACTCAGATGTACCTATAGGTGCCTTCAGACAACATCAGCCACCCAGGCTAAAGTCCTGGTTTTAAAACATCCCAACATGAATGAATCTCAAAAACCATATGCTGAGCAAGTGAAGCCAGATCAAAAGGGCACCTACCATATTATTCAACTTACATGAAATTCTAAACTGGGCAAAATTCATCTCTAAAGATAAAAATCAGATCCGTGGTTGCCTTGGGGTGGGAGATGGGGATACTTTTGCAAAAGCCTAGGAGGAAACTTTCTAGGGTTTTAGAATTGTTATCGATCTTATGGGGGTGGTAGTTATACAAATGTGTACATTAATTAAAAGTCATTGAACCGTTGACTAAACATGTCTGCATTTTATTGTGTGTAAATGATACCTTAATAAAGTTGATTACAAAATGAACCAAAAACAAAACAAAGAAGAAGAAAAACCTCTCAAGACCTCAAAGGAAATACACTGTTTTCTTCCAGGGTACCAGATTGGAAATGAGGCACTGGTCTGTTCTACCCTCAGATTATCCCGAGGATTATCTAGTCTATTTGAAAGCACTAGAGTCCCCTATCAGAAAAACTCACCCCATGTTTAATTACTTTGATTTCTTCTCTGCCTCTTCTCCCACACGGTGAAGTCATTTACGGAAGAAAAACCAGCTTTTTCCAACTTTGCATCATCACATATTCTTTCCAAAGCTACTACTTATGGAACAAAATTTGGCTACACTTTGTAAAAATCTAGTTTTTTGAGCCTTACAAATCTTAACAGTTAACCTATTGCCTCCTTTGGAATTTGGAAAAAAAATTATTTTGAAAATGAATAGCTGAGATTTGACATTTTTGTGTTTTGTGATTTTCTCTTCCCCTAAGAGAGAAGTGAGTAGGAATGAGAAACACATACATAAAGAAAAAACAAATTATCTTGCTGCCTTTGCATGGTTATAATTTATAGGAGGCCCTTTTCAACAATAATCTATTATCAGAATCAATAAAAATAATCTCCATGAAGGCCAGGCCAGGATATTTGTCTCTTTTTCAGCAGATTGCAATACAAACCACATTCATGGATAGATATGCTTCTTCATGATCTTTGTAATACTGTAACAGCTGACCATTTCCTCATGCCTCTTCACCTTAACTTAAACCTGGTTTTTCACTAATGACCTCACATTTCCTTCTCTATCACTTGGTTGTCGGCCTCTTTTCCAACTCCAACTCCAACTCGCATTTCACTCTGGAACCAAAGGAAGACTCACACCTTCCTGCTTTTTAGTGGTACCTCAAGGTCATTAACATATTGTGATCAACCTGAAGAACAGCCAGTCAATTGTTATTGCAGAGCCATCTGAGAGTTTGTAGCTCTAAAAATTAACTAAGGACCACATTTGTCAAAAATACCCTAGTTTAAGATTTTGGTAATATAGCAACAATAATTCCGAAGTCATTTATGACGATCAGTGTGGGAAGCACCCTCCTTCGGGAAGATCCTTTGCCATACAATACACTTTCCCTGTCAGGTAATAAGGAAGCACGGCCGTGGAAATTAAACTTTTGTGGAAAGAAATACTTGGCTTCGAGAAGGCTTGAAGTTCATACATTTTCCTTGAATTAGATTCCCCATTAATTACATTATCCACAGAGAGGTAATTATCAGAATTATGTAAGCAATTAAGGAGATGCTACTCCACATTCTTTCAGCTTGTTGACCTTTCTCACTTTATTTCATGTGGCTATCTGAAACATCAGTGATTTACATGTCTTTCTTTTTTTTTTAACAGATTTCTGTGTGTGTGTGTGTGTGTGTCCCCATGATGAAAACATCATTAAAATAAAATATCATGAATAGACTCTTAAGAAGCAGAGTCTACTTAAAGTCCTGGAAAATGTGAAAGCACTAATATTCATGGACAACTCTACACTCTGAACGCTACTCCAAATTTTATTGATCTCTATTTTGTCTAGGAGTTTTTCAAATTTTCTACCATGATCATTTGTTAGTTTTATAATTACATAATAAAGGCATTACATCATACAATCTTTTGTTATCCATTGCAGTTTTAAAACTATTCCTTTCCTTGTCCTCAGCAGATATGTCATAGATTATTAGTACACAAGCAAAGACTTTCAATGTAACAGTACTTTATAGTGAGAAGAACTATACTGAGCTATCTCTATCCTAAGACAATGCACTAGGAAAGCACTAGGAATTCTTAAGCACTAGGAATACAGAGAGAATCAAGGGGCAAGTTCCTTGCTTTCGAGTAACATAATCATTATAGCAAATGCTTAAATAGCACTTAGTATATAACTCACCACAGCAGTCTTATTATACTCCTTTTAAATCGGTGAGCAGAGGAAGCCACAGGGAAGTCATAGGGTAAAGCCAGAATTTGAACCTAGGTAGACTAGTACACTGTCCACGGCTTTAACTACTATGATAAATATATATATATATATATATATATATATATATATATATATATATATATATATAAGTCATATATATATATATATAACTTCAAGTATTCTGAAGTTACAAAACACTTATCTACCAAAACTCAAAAAGGAGCACACAAAATTGCATAGAAAATAAACATGTAAAAGGTCATAAATAAACCACAATATAACCTGCTCCACATAATATACTGATTGCAGTGTCTGCAGTGTCCTGGGCCTCTCCCATCCTTAGGTAGCTGGAAATTACAACAAAATAATACTTTTCACTTTTGGAAGCCACACTATCTCTCATACCAACCAACTAATTACTTCCTTATAGAGAATAAGAAATTAACCTGAATATCAGAAAAAAATATATATATATAGCATTACTGATGTAGAATCTTTATTTAAAGACAATAACTTCAATAGCAGAGGGAACTTTACCACTGCAGGCTTCAGATAACCTCTATATTTCTCAGATTTTATGCTAAATCATAAAATGCCATATTGTGTCTGAAGCTATTTTTTCAATAGTCCATTTTCTTAAATGGACTAGCAAAGCAGTAAATACTGAGGAACATTTTGGCTCCCAAATCCTAAAGCCATTCTGATTATGCCTGGGTCATCATGGGGACATCATCGGAACTACCAGAGGACTGGCAGAAATACCAGTGGTCTAGCCAGCTTATAAATTAGAAATTATACAGAATCCAATTTAATTTTTTGTTAAGTAATTCCTATGAGGTTTTTGGGATGTCAGTGTAAAGTCCTTTGATGTGTAATCTTTATCCATTAGATAGGGAACAATGTCAATCCCCATCATAAATACGGTCCCAATCTGACACTGAAAATCCACTGTAGGGCATAGGACCTGCAAATAGGATATGAATCACACACATCCATCCACTCATTCAGACAATCCACAAATATTCATTTTTAAGTCTACTATATGCCAATAATGTACCGGGCTCTAAGATGCTAAACCATGCTAAATGCTGAAACAGACATACTCAGTTCTGGCTCTCCTGGAACTTATGACCTACAGAAGTGCCTTCATTGTAAATGGTCAGGACTCAGCCAATGCTATTATCATCAGCAGGTGACCAAATGATAGAGCCTGCTTTCTAAACAAGCTCCACACTCTTTGCTTTCAACATTTTTGCTTTCCTTCAAGCCACATAATCCAGTGGTCAGTTTCTCCCAGTTAGTGAGGTTTGGGGAAAATGTACCCAGTGAACAATTCCTTGTGGCCTCACTCCTTCCTCACACTCTCCTCTGTGCTCTTGAGCTAAAGAGACCTGGATTCAAGTCACTTGCTCTAACCTTATTATTTTAAAATAGGGCTGCTCCTGCTTTGAGGATTTCCACGGGATCAACACAGTAGCAAAGCAGCACTGAATCAGAAGCAGGTAAATTTCAAAATGACAGCTCTAAAAATATCCACTCTCCTTTTGTTCTCCTCCTATCCCTTTGCTCTGAACACCTCTGCTCTGAGGCTTTGCCTTTACCCTTCTCTGATTACTGCTCCAAAAGGGTTTCCAAGAACCGGGAGTATTTATGGTTTCACTTGCTCCCAAGTCCTTGGTGGGAAAGGATGCTTGCTTTCTGATTCTTACTAATTCCACACTCACATTGTTAACACAAAAATCATCATTTAAAAAAAAATTTCCTCAGCTTCATATTTCATCTGGGCCAACACTGAAAGAATATTTTCAAAGAAACAATATCCTCTCTCCTTTGCTCTTCTGAGTTTCACGTTTTTACCTCCAGTCTCATTTTCAACCCTTATTACGGGATGCATCACCAAAATAGAAGAAAGTTCTTTCTGCTTTCCCTGTACCAGCCAATTATTCTACTTTGTTCTGTCTCTAACGAACAGAATGCGAAATCAACACAAAGCCTGATTATGCGACCTCTTCCAAGGGAAAGGTCTGAGAGTTGTCTATTTACTAATGAAGCTCAGTGTGTATTAAGGGTTGACTGAAGCAATCATCAGGAATTTTCATCCCTTAAATTAATGTTTTCCACCAGATGCACATCGTTCATTTCAGATAATATAACTTTTAAGTTCAGGATACAACTGGACAAAAGAAAAGAAAAAGAAGTAACCAACACAACACTTGCAGTAATAACACAGTAACAGCTATCATCCTTCCCTGAGGAATTCAGCCTACTTTATGGACACAATTTAGTACAAACTCATAAGAAAGCTAACAAAGCCCAAAACCACTTCACAAGAGTGTAGAGAGGTAAAGGTCAAAATTTATTACTGCCAGGCCCAGCAGACAATGGCACCTACCGGAAAGAGCACAGGACGGGAAAACCTGGAAGCCTGTGCTCCAGTTTTGGTTATTCCTGTAAGCATTGGTATGATCTGAGTGAACTCAGCCTGCCCTGCTTTTTCCGTTTATAAAAACCTACATCATCCTCTCATTAGAACGAAATGCCACATCTGAAAAGTTGCAGATCTCTTTAGGAAAGAAACAAAACTCATGTTTCTAACCAAAATGGAATAATTCAGTCAATGGAGACATAATAAAAAGCTGCCATAAAGCAACTGTTTACTTGAAATCTATCTTTTGTGGTGTATTTATATGGGTAAGGAGTGTAAGGATATCATAAGTAGAGTTACCAATTCTTCCAGAAATCAAGGTCATTGAGTTCAGATTCCAACTTTGACCTTGACCCAGGCTTACAGAGATGTAACATGTGCCAATACCTCATATCCACCATACATGGGAGAAACAAGGTATGCAGACAGATCTTCTTCTAAGTATCCCATATGTAGTGGTTTTAATACAGGGTCTCAGATTCGTTGCCATTCTTCACATCCAGATGTGGGCATTTCCCCTTGAATTTGGGCAGGCTTTCCATGGCTTCAAACAGTAGAGCAGGGGTCAGTAAATTATGGCTGCTGGGCCAAATCTAGGCCGCTACCGGCTTTTATAAATGAAGCTTTATTGGAACACAGCCATGTTCCTTAGTATATGTATTGTTTGTGTCTGTTTTCACATCACAGCAGCGGAGCTAAGTAGTTGCAAAAGAGACTGTATGGCGTGTAAAGCCTAAAATATTGACCGTCTGACACTTTATGGAAAAACGTCTCCAACGCCTGCAATAGTATAAAGTGATGCTATGTAACATCTAAGACTAGGTCATAAAAGGTCATGCAGCTTTTGCATGATTCTCCTGGAATGCTTCAACCCTGAACGCTCATTCTTGGGATACTCTATCTTGAATCCTAACTACCACGTTATGAGAAGTCCAAGCCACATGGGCAGCCATCTATAGGCACTCCAGGCAACAGTCTTTGTTGGGCCCAGTCTTCAAGTCATCCCATCTCAAGGGCCAGACATGTGAATTAAAATTATCTAGATGATTGCAGCCCCAGCCATTTGAATCCCCATGAGCTGAGGTTTCAGACATCAGTCACAGAGTAGAGACAAGCCATCTCCTCTGCGTGCTGTTTGAATTGCTGACCCACAGAATCTGGGCACATATTAAAATTTTTGTTTATTTCACCACTAAGTTTGGACTTCTTTATTATGTAGCAATAGATAACTACAGCACTGTGTCTGTACACAGGAGATCTACATTTCACAGAGCACATACTTTTAGATGTGAATGTTGACTGCTCAATTTCTAAGAAGAACGTATACACACATATAGGTACAAAATAGTTATGTATATGTAAATATTAGACCTATATAAACTAATCTATATTATCCATAAAATGAGGGGCCCTTGATAATGGCTAACATTTCTTTTCGGTATTTATTGTGTTCCAAGAACTGATAAATTCTTGCATTGTATGAATTTTCTCTTTTAACCCTCATAGCAACTCGCTGAGAGAAGTAATGTTATCTCTATATTATAGATGAGAAAACTGAGGCAAAAACAGATAACATGCTCAAGAGTACTCAACAAGTAAATTTTAGAGTCAAGATTGGAACCCAAGTTCTCAAGGTTTAGATCCCTTACTCTTAGTCACCAAGCTATATACTGAGTAAGGAGATGAAAGCTGAAGCCATTACCTCATGCTCAAGAAGTTAGACAGAAACTTAGCAGGCATGGTTGAAAGAAAACAGGACTTGGAGTCGTAAGTCCAGAGCCTGAGTTATGAAATGAATTCTCCTCTCATCTAGATATAGGTTTGTTTTTAGAAAATGAAAAAGATCACTGCATGTTTTGATGGTTAATTTCTGTACTTAATGATTACAAAAGAATGGAATTTTACCAGGGAGCTATTTTGCAATGACATAACTTATTGATTCAAAATCAAACCTTTATTATAAATTCTTGATTCAAAAGCAAATCTTTATTAAGTCTCCGTTGCATCAGAAGTCTTTCCCATTCTTCATTTCTTTTAAAACCCTTTCCTGTCTACTCTTGGCCAAAGCTTGAAGCCTAATTTAACATTTGGAAATAAAATAATGAAATAGTCATAACACAGCAATTCCAATGCCTACTGAAATGGAAGCTCTAAATAATTTTTCAGATAATTTAGGAAATTAAAAATATTTACATCATAGATGCAAAGAGAGAAGTTACTTGTGTAATAAAATAAATGGTGAGACAAAAAGTTTCTGGTCAAGTAGATTTGTTTAAATATGAACACTAATTTCAGCTCTATCCCGGTGCTAAAACCCAGTGACAGGTTGCATACAGTTTCTAAAGGGATAGTTCAGTGCATTGGGTCAAATTCATGCCATAAAATGTGGTATTATTAGTAGTACTAGAAGACAGAGTGTGACTGTCTTCTTTGGGACATAGATAAAGACCCCAAGTTAGACAATATCAAGCACAAGTTATGTAGAATAAGATATGATCTCAGTCTTTGGAACATGTCATCCAGGATTGAACAAGAGGTAGATTTATTATGAAGTACATGAAGCCAGAGACAGTAAGCAATGAGTGGTAGTTGGTTAAAATAGACAGGTTTTAGAAGTAGAGGCAGGGATGTAGAAAACAAACTTAGGGTTACCAGGGGATTGTGGTGGGGAGGCTAAATTGGGAGATTGGGGCTGAAATATACACATTGCTATACATAAAATAGATAACTAATAAGAACCTGCTCTTCTTATTAGCACAGGGAACTCCACTCAATACTCTGTAACGGGCTATTTGGAAATGACTCTAAAAAAAAATAAAAGTGGATATATGTATATGTATAACGGATTCACTTTGCTGTACACGTGAAATTAACACAACACTGTAAATCAACTATATTCCAATAAAATTTTTTTTTAAAATAGGTTTTAAGAACCATAGTCAGGGAGCAGTGTGGATTGGAAAGACCTGGCAAGAAATATTTCTGCATCCTCAGACAATGCTCCCCAAGCTGGCTATTGCAAGGGTGAGCATTTAAGAGATCTTTGACCTAAGGAGGACAGGAGATTAACAATCAACCCCAATGTGCATGAATTATTCTCCTCTGTGTTATCAGAAATCAGATGGCATCCTAGAGCAAGGGTCAGCAGATCTTTTCTGTAAAGGGTCAGATAGTAAATATTTTGGATTTTGTGTACCATACCTCTCCGTTGCAACTGCCTATCTGCTGCTGTAGCACAGAAACAGCCATGCACCATACGTTAATGAATGGGTGTGGGTGTGTTCAAGCAAAATGTTATGTACAAAACCAGGAGTCAAGCGAGATCTGATCAGTGGGCCAGAGTTTGCGGACCCCAGTTCTGGGTCAGTGTTCACAGCTGAATGAGTCATGAGGCCTTAAGTTCCAGTTCTCATTGTACTACTTTCTACCTGGGTGAACTTGGGTTCATCCTTTTATTTATATGGGCCACTATATTAGTCAAGCTTCTCCAGAAAAACAGAACCAACAGCATGTGTATACAATGTGCCCATATATATTGATAGATATAGATATCAATATTGATACCTAGATCTATATCCATATCTATATAAAGATAGAAAGAGAGAGAGAGAGACTTTAAAGAATTGGTTCACACAATAATAGAGGCTTGGTCAATTCAAAATCTGCAGGTTAGGCTGTCTAGAGACTCTAGGAAGAGTTGCAGTTCAATTTCTGTAAGTCTTCTGGTAGAATTCCTTTTTGCGACAGGGAGGTCAGTCTTTGTTTTATTAAGAGCTTCAACTGATTGGATGAGGCGCACCCATACTATGGAGGATAATCTGCTGTACTCAAAGTCCAACACCAATTTAAATATGAATTTCATCCAAAAACACCATCACAGAGACTACCCTGGTGGCGCAGTGGTTAAGAATCCGCCTGCAAATGCAGGGGACACAGGTTTGAGCCCTGGTCTGGGAAGATCCCATGTGCCGTGGAGCAAATAAGCCCGTGCACCATAGCTACTGAGCCCGTGCACCTAGAGCCCATGCTCTGCAACAAGAGAAGCCACCGCAATGAGAAGCCTGCACACCACAACAAAGAGTAGCCCTCGCTTGCTGCAAATAGAGAAAGCCCACGTGTGACAATGAAGACCCAACGCAGCCAAAAATATAAATAAATAAATAAATAAATAAATAAATAAATAAATAAATAAATAAAATTGTAAAAAACACGAAAACACCATCACAGAAATATCCAGAATAATATCTGACCAAATAACTGGGCATGGTGGCCCAGACAAATTGACATAGAAAATTAACCACCTAAGCCATAGTTTTGTCATCTTTTACTGAGAAATTTGACTTATCTGAACTATTTTGATAACTAGAAGATACCGTCTAGAGGTAACACCCTCAGGTTTTTACATGGTAGGCAGCAGAGGGAAAGAGCCCATTTGTCCAGTCAGATGACACCTAAAGATAAAATTCTGTCTTCTCTTTCCAACCCACAAGGATGAATGCCAAAAATACATCACTTATATCTGCTTTAGCTAACATAGGATAGGTCTGGAACAGACCTATGCTCCCAGTAAGCCTCATGAAATGCTATTTCATTAAGGGGAGACTTTACTTGCTAAGATTAGAAGCAAAAGAGGGTGGTGGATGAAACACTGCCCAAGGATATAAGTTCATGCAAGGAAGCAGGAGAGAGAATGGGTATCCGAAGATGTGCGCTCTAAGCCAACACTAATTCCACAGCATCAGGTTATAATTCAGGGAGCACAACTGCTGGGGTTTTTTTCCCCCTCTTTTTTTCCCCCAAAGAGGGACAAATCAAGCATACTGACAAAGGAAGAGCATTAGTCACCACAGATAAATTCCTTTTTAGAGGTGATCTTGCAAATAATTTGGCTCAGTGTAGACTATGATTTGGTTCCAAAAACCATAAGCTAGAGCATTTCATTCCAGGTCCCTCCTCAAATATCCATGATAGGTAGAAATTTGGCATCAGTAGTCCTTGAAATCTCCCCAGGTGATTATAATATGCAACCAGGGCCGAGAATCTGGAGATGTAGAGAGAATTTAAATTGAACTTTAGTTAAACAGTAAAACGAGCTCTGACTCTACTGGCTGGAGCTAGAAAAGGGATATGCATTTACTGGGATGAGAAGATAAAGAAAACCAGGGAGTAAATCAAATGCTTTACACCTGTGCTTAGCTAATTGTTACTCAGATAATTCAGACAATCTTACAGCACCTGAACCCTGAAATTCCTTAGTTCTGTTTAAAAAAAAGTAACTCTTCAAGTAACTGAACTCTGAGAATCATGTAAATCATAAAGAAAAAGAAGAAATCTTATTTTTTGAATTAGTTGATTTCATATATACTGTTTCACTTTCATGATGTTAACTAGTTAGCTTTCTTTCCATTTTATGTTTGAGGAAAGTAAGGCTTTAAAAATCTCAGTCATTTTCTCAAGGTCACTTGTTAAGGGTGTGGTAGGGAGCATAATGTCTCCTAAAAATGCCCTCACTCTAATCTCTAGAACCTATTAATATGTTACCTTACATGGTGAAGAGGACTTTGCAGATATGACTGAAGTTATAGACCTTGAGATAGAAAGATTATCCTGGATTACCTCATGGAACAAATCTAATTGCATGAGTCCTTAAAAGTAGAAAACCATTCCCAACTGTAGAAAGAGAAAGAGAGAGATGTCCTAATAGAAGCAGAATCAGAGAGATTCAACATTTTGGGTTTTGTAGGTGGAGAAAGGGGACTCTGAGTCAAGGACTACAAGTGACCGCTGGAAGCGGATAAAGTCCAGGGAACAGAAACACCCCTAAGAGCCTCCAGAAAAGAATGTAGCTCTGCCAACACTTTTTTTTTCTTTTTTAACCATCTATACTGGAGTATAACTGATTTACAATGGTGTGTTAGTTTCTGCTTCATAACAAAGTGAATCAGCTATACGTATACATATATCCCCATATCTCCTCCCTCTTGCATCTCCCTACCACCCTCCATTCCCGATCGCACCCCTGTATGTGGACACAAAGCACAGAGCTGATCTCCCTGTGCTTTGCGGCTGCTTCCCACTAGCTATCTATTTTACATTTGGTAGTGTATATATGTCCATGCCACTCTCTCACTTCATCCCAGATTACCCTTCCCCCTCCCTGTGTCCACAAGTCCACTCTCTATGGCTGTGTCTTTATTCCTGCCCTGCCCCCTAGGTTCTTCATAACCATTTTTTCTTTTTTTTAGATTCCATATATATGTGTTAGCATACGGTATTTGTTTTTCTCTTTCTGACTTACTTCACTCTGTAGGACAGTCTCTAGGTCAATCCACCTCACTACAAATAACTCAATTTCATTTCTTTTTATGGCTAAGTAATATTCCATTGTATATATGTGCCACATCTTTATCCATTCATCTGTAGATCCTGCCAACACTTTTACTTTACTCAATTGAGACCAATGTCAGACTTGTAAGGTAATCAATTTACATTGTTTTGAGTCACTATATTTGTGGTAATTTGTATGAAAGCAATAAAAAACTATTACAGGGGTCCTACAGGAGCCAGGCTATATATTTATACTTAAGTATTTCTGAAATGAATTTAACCTTGTGATTGACAGCAGCAACAGCTTCCAAGGGATCCCACCACACACCTGAGGCAAAAGCAGCCTAATACAAAGCAGTGACAGCAGCAGGTCACTGCCCCACACTTGGGGTAGAGGGGGACTTGATCTACTGTAGCAGCAGCATAGCCTGAATGGGAACCCATCCTCCTGTGGCACTAGTCCCATTAACATTAGTCTAATCTGCTAGCACCTGCTGCGCCAACAGGCCCAACATATACAAACCCTCCAACTCAGCAGCATTAAGTGAGCCAGACTCAGGGTTTCCTGAAACTCATATCCAATGGCACTGGAAAGCCCAGATATCACCTAATGTTATGAAAACATAAAAAAAAACAATAACAGAAGACTGGGAACTTCAGAAAGAAAAGGGGAACAATGGAATGGGTGAAAACAAATGGGGTATATATAAGAGAATATCATTAGCCTCATGAGTTTCTTAAATACTATATAATGGTCAAAGCAAATATTATGACACCATCTGATGTGGTTCTCAATGTAGAGAAAGGAAATACTACAGAAAATCATACTTTAAAACTGGGGAATATTAAGAGACTAAATGGAAGTAAAATTTTGGAACTTCACTTGAAGTAATAAAACACTGATTCCAGTAGGCTATGGTAAGTTACATATGTATACTGTGATGCCAAAAGTAACCACTAAGAAAACTATACAAACAGTATACACAAATGATTATAAATAAATTAAATTAAAATGGACTTATTAAAAAATGTTTAAGTAACCCACCAGGCAAAATAAGAGAAACACAGGATTGAGAAACTAAGGTAAAAGACAAAACAAAAAATAAAATGGTAGACCTAATCTTTAACATAGCAATAATTACATTAACTGTAAATGATCTAAATAACCAAGTCAAAGACAGAGATTGGAAGAGTAGATTAAAAATTCACAAGCATGATCCAACTATATACTGTCTATAAGAAGTTTACTTTAAACATCATGATATAGGGAGTTCAAAGTAAAAGGAAGATAATGATATATCATGTGAATGTTAATCAGAAAAAGTAGGAATGGCTATATTAATATCAGATAAAGTAGACTTCAGAGCAAAGGAAATTATTAGGGGCAAACAGGGTCATTACATAAAGATAACAGGAATAATCCACCTAGATGACCCAATGATACAAAATGTGTGTGCACCAAACAACAGAACTTCAAAATACATGAAGCAAACACTGAAAAAAAGTAGTAAAAGGAGAAAATTTTAAATCCACAATTATTATTTGAGACTTCAGCACAGCAATTTATAGAACTACCAGAGAGAAAAATCAGCAAGAATATGGAAGAAATGAAAACATCATCAATCAATAGGATATAACTGACATTTAAAGAACACACTCAGTAACAGCAGAATACATATTCAAGTGTCCATGGAATATTCACTCATATACTATATACTGGGCAATAAAAAGAACCTTAGCAGATTTAAATTGTAATGTGCCTAAGTGTTGGATGCTAAGACTCAGAGGTTTTCTTATTTCTTTCATTTATATATTCATAAAAAATTAGCAGATTTAAAAGAATTAAAATCATAGAGTATGTTCTCTAGCCATAATGGAATCAGACTAGAAATCAATAACAGAAAGACAACAGGAAAGTCTTCAATCACGTGAAAACTAAACATCACAATTCCAAATAACTCATGGGTAAAAAAGACAGCAGCAAGGAAATATTTTTTAATGCATAGAATAAAAGGAAATGGAGATATAACAGATCAAAGTTTGCAGAATGAAGTGAAAGCAATGCTGAAAGGGAAGTCTATAGCACTAAATTGGGAAAGAAAGTGTTTCAAAGCAATAATCTAATTTTCTATATTACAACAGTAAAAAGGGAAGAGGAAAAAACACTAAACAAGCAGAAGGAAGGAAATAATAAAGATGAAATAGAAATCCATGAAACTGAAAACAGGAAAATAGGGGGGGAAAATCAATGAAACAAAAGGCTGGTTCTTGGAAATAAACAATCTAATCAATAAAGATCTAGCAAGACTGATAAAGATAAAAAGATGGATGGCACAAACCACAGATATCAGAAATGCAACCAGGGATACCATGGCATATCCTGCAGGTTAATAAGGGACAAGTTGTTATGAACAAGTCTACACTATAAATTGAAAAATGTAGGTGAAATGGGCCAATGCTTCTACACTCAAAACTACCAAAACTCAGCCAAGATGGAATAGATAATCTCAATTTTCCTGTAACCATTAGAAACACTGGTTTTTCATTTAAAAACTCCCAAAAGGAATATTCAGGTTTAGATGTTTCACTTTTGCCCAAGACATAAAGAATTAACACCAATTTTACATGATTTGATAAGAAATAGAAGTAGAAGGAACAGTTCCTAATTAAATTTATGAAGCCAGTATTACCTTGATACCAAAACCGGACAGGGATATGATAGAAAGAAGAAAACTACAGACCAATATTTTTTATGAAATTGGCTGTAAAAATCCTCTGCCAAATATTAGCAAATTAAATCCAGAAATATATAAAAAGAATAATATACCATGACCAAGTGGCATTTATTCTAGTTATGCAAAGTTGGTTAAATATTTGAAAATCAAACAATATTATCCACCATATCCAATAGATTAAAGGGAAAAGTCATGTGATCCTATCCAATAATGCAGAGAAAGCACTTGACAAAATCCAATCTCATTCATGATTGTAAAAAAAGAAGAAGAAAGAACTCCAAGCAAACTAGGAATAGAAAAGGAACATACTGAAACTCATAAAGATGATCTACAAACAACCTATACCGACATTATATTTAACTGTGAAAGACTGAATGCATTCTCTGTAAGATCAGAAACAAGGCACGGATATCTGCTCCCACGACTTTTATTAAATATATTACTGGAGGTTCTAGTAAGAAAATAAAGCAAAAATAAATAAATACATACATTTAAAAGTTAAATTTTTAAAAAGTTCATTTAAAAGATAAAAGGACTATTCCTACTATGTTGAATAGGAAGGAATATATCCTACTGAATGTTGAAGAGTAATATATCCTATTATATTGCCTAAGGAAAAGTAAAACTGTCTGTGTCTGAAGAGGACATGATAATCTAAATGGAGAAAATACCAAGGAATCCACAAAAAGCTTGAGAAATAATATTAGTTTGTAAATGTTTTAGAGTACAAGATCAACACAATTTTATCACATTATATATTAATAACTAATGTGTAGAAGCTTAAATTAAAATATGTGATGCCATTTACAACTGACCTAAATAAATACTTAAATACAAGCCCAATAAGACATTTATAGGACCTCTATACTGAAAATTACAAAATGCTGATGAAGAAAAAATTTAAAGTCCCAAACAAATAGGGAGACATACCTTGTTCATGGATTAGAAAACACAACATAATAAAGATGTCAATTCTCCCCAAGTTAAGAGGCTTAACACAATTACTCTTAAAATGCCCTCAAGGTTTTTGCGGATATAGACAAGCTTTTTCTAAGATTTATATGGTAAGAAGAGGCTGAAGAATAGCTAAAACAATTTGTAAAGGAAGATTAAAATGGGAGGAATTAATCCACCCAATTTCAAGACTTTGCAGTAATTTTGGAGGGTAGATACATAGATCAATGGAATGGAATAGAGAACCCAGAAATAGACTGACATAAATACATTTAACCTGTTTTTGACAGCAGTGCAAAAGCTATCAAGGAAGAATAGACATTTCAAAAAATGGTACTGAAACAGTTGGACATCCCTCGACAAAAACAAACAAAAAATGAACCTTAACCTAAACCTCCACACCTTACACAAAAATTAAATCAAAGTGGATCATAATCTTAAATGTAAAAGCAGGACATTTTTAGAAAAAAAAATAGGAGAAAATCTTTGGCATCTAGAACTAGGTGAATAATTCTTAGACTTGACACCAAAAGTATGATCAATAAAAGCAAAAACTGATAAATTGGATCTCATCAAAATGAGTTAAAAATGCTTCATAGAAGATCCTTTTAAGTGGATGAAAACTCAAATTACACAGTGGGAAAACATATTTGAAAATCCCATATGAGACAGATGACTTGTATCTATAATATACAAAGAACTCTCCAAACAACTTAAAAAAATCCAACTAGAAAATAGGCAGAAGACAGGAACAGACATTTCATGGAAGAGAATATACGCATGGCAAAGAAGCACATGAAAAGATGCTCAACATCATTAGCATTAGGGAAATGCAAATTAAGACCATAATGAGATATCAGAGAATAACTAAAATTATAGTGACAACATCAAATGCTGGTGAGTACGTAGAAAAGTTATATCACGTCACTGGTGGGAAAATAAAATGGTTTAGCCACTCTGAGAAACAGCTTGACAGTCTCTTTTAATCCTAAAAGTAGATTCACCCTACAATGCAGTAATTGTACTCTTGAGCATTTATCCAAAAGAAACAAAAACTTAATTAAGTTCCCACAGAAACTTACACATAAATGTTCATAGCAGTTTTATTTATAATAGCCAATAACTGGCAACTACCCAAATGTCTTTCAATGGATGAATGTTGAAACAAATTGAGATAAAATCTTATGATAGAAAACTACCGAGCAATGATAAGGAACAAATTATTAATATATGCAAACATTAAAATGAACTTCAAGGGAATGATGCTGAAGAAAAAATTTTTAAAAGCCAATCTCCGAAGATTAAGTAATTCATGATTATGTTTACATATTATTCTTAAAATAACAAAACTGTGGAGATGGAGAACAGATTAGAAGTTGCCAAGGGTTAGAGATGGGGGTAGAAGGTACAGTGGGGAAACTTTGTGAGGTTTTTGTGGTCCCAGTACAAATAATACAGCACTCTTGGTTTTAATCCCTAAAGATTTTTTAAAACAATTCCTAATAAGAGGTGTCCAGATAATTAGCAATGGCAGCAGATTACAGGTATAGCTCCCCAACATGACAACTTCAAAAGAGATTGTACTAATTCAATGCATATGTTAATGTTAAAAAGGCCAGTCACAGTACTTAAATGGTATATATCTTAACGATATTATCCTAAGTATCTAGCTATACCAGATGGACTAGCAGGATTTTCTGTACATTCAATCTTATTTAAGACAGGAAATCTTATAATAAGAGAGTTAAAAAAAGAAAAAGAAAAAACAACACACCTCAACTCATAGGAAGATGAGGTGAAAAAAGGAGCAGTGGTTCAAAAGCTTAAGCAGTGGCACCTAAATTTGGCTGCATATTAGAATCATCTGAAGCACTTTTTAAAAACCCTCACACTGACTGTTGGTCATCCTAGACCAATAAAATAACTTTAAATCTCCTCAGACGATGCCAGTGTCTAGCCAGAACTGAGAACCAGCGGACTAAGCAGAAGGGGATGTTTCTACAAAGATTTCTTAACAATAAGTCCTTTCACCCAATCAGATTTACCTTCCCACAAAGGGGTAAAGAAGGCTAGATGTTGTCCATACTTGCTTAGCTTTAATTAGCACTTGTGACTTGCCCAAATCCTAGATCATGTTTCCCCTAAATTTCATGTTATTCCCTAAGTTTTTCAAATCCAGGGCTAAGGGGTTTGCCAGGATGAGATTTTAAGTGTTCACACAGGGGAAGTCCCTGGCAAACCAGGACAGCGGTCACTCTACATTGAATTGTAAAGTATCCTAAATAACCCTGCCACTGCTCCCAGATACTAGTCTGTGCCAACCAGTGGAGAAAAGGCATTCTCCATTACTACCACGGCAAATGCTGCTGTACTTGCCTTGGCTACTCCCTATCTTTTCCAGGCGTCACTCCCCTTCACCTGCTGGTGGACGCTTTGGCAGCTGACAATGCAGATATTTTCAAACTTTAAGGTGAATAAAAATCATCTGGAGGGCCAGTTATAACAGAGATCACTGAGCCCCACTAGAGTTGCTGATTCCATAGGGCTGGGATAGGGCCCTAAAACTTGAATATCTGACACATTATCAGGGGACGCTGGTAAAGCTGGTCAGGTTGTTACCGAATGCAGGTTCGTGTGTCTGAAGCACAGTGAGGCCAAACAAACCTAAAGGTTGGAGTCTGGAGAAGAGAAAGGTTTATTGCAGGATCGAGCAAGGAGAGGGGTGGTCCGTGTTCCAAAACCCCTGAAATCTCCAAAGGATTTCAGCAAAGCATTTTTAAAGGCCAGGTGAGGGAGGGACATCCCAGGGCATGTGATCAGCTCGTGCACAATCCTCTGATTGGCTGATGTTGAGGCCACAAGGCAGGTAACATTATCCATCCTTAGGTGCCAGAGGGTCTGGGGGCTACGTGCTCATGATCATCAAGGAGTTCATTTCTTCCATTGGGTGGTGGTTTTTAGCATCTGAAAACTCAAGAAATATGCCTGAGATACTATTATCTGAGTACTTCAGAGAGAAACTACAATAGAGGATATGGGGGATGGGTCTGTCCTAGGAAGGCCCCATAGGGTACTGCTTAGTTACAAGGTGACCATACTTTGAGAACCACTGCTCTAGTGGCTTGGAATGTTAAGAAAGCAATGGAAGAATCCTTTCCCAGATCTAGATTCTAGTATCACCAGCTATTTTGGTGGGAGGAAGGGTAAGTTTTGTCCTTGCTTGGACTTCTTGTTCATTTATATCAAAGCCTATTTGAGGCAGTGCGTTCGGCAGTCCTGCAGATCTGTCTTTTGCTTCAACAGTGTTTGGAATGAACAGACCCAGGGACGCTCCTTGCTCCAGCCCCCGACCACCTTCCAACCTTTCTTCCTTTCGCAACCTTTGGAATCAGACACTCAGCTATCCTCAGCCTCCAGGACAGGCCAACACCAGTTTTTGAGCTTAGCTCCTTATCACTGATCAACCACGAGTTCACAGGTTCGTCAGAATTATTCCACCGAGGTGGAGGCCGCCGTCCACCGCCTGTTCAACATGCATCTGTGGACACTTACCTCTCTCTGAGCATCTATTTCGACAGCAACAATGGGACTCTGGACAGTATGGGCCACATTTTTCGCCAACTGGCTGAGGAGAAGTGTGAGGGCGCCCAGCGCCTCTTGAAAATGCAAAACCAGTGCTGCGGCCGCGCCCTCTTCCAGGATGCGCAGAAGCCTTCTCAGGATGAGTGGGGTAAAACCCAGGATGCTGTGGAAGCCGCCATTCTTAGGGAGAAGAATCTGAACCAGGCACTAACGGATCTGCGCGCCCTGGGTCCTGCCCGTGCAGACTCCCAGTTCTGTGATTTCCTGGAGAGCCGCTTCCTGGAGGAGCAGGTAAAACTCATCCAGAAGATGGGAGACCACCTGACCAACCTCCGCAGGCTGGCTGGTCCGCAGGCTGTGCTGGGCGAGTATCTCTTTGAAAGGCTCACCCTCGAGCCAAACAGGAGTCTCTGAAGTCCAGCCGCGTCTGAGGAGACCCTCTGGCGTCAGAGCTTCTGCCTGAAGCCCCGCTCTGCAGCCACTAGGCAGCTTTGTAACCGCCCTGGAGCCCTCTCCCAAGCCTTGGACCAAATGGAAACAATAATGCTTTTTGCAGAAGGAAAAAAAAAAGCCTATTTGAAATACAAACAGAATAAAGTGAAAAAAAGAAATATATACATATATTCACGTTCTTTTAACATATGAATTGCCCCACTTTATCTGTGTGAAATAAGTTTGTTCCCATTATTGGGCTGGTTCTCAAGCTTTGCTGCTCGTTTGAATTACCTAAAGAGCTTTGAAGAAAAACATTGGTGTCTGGGTCCCAGCCCCAGAGATTTTGATTCAGTAGGTCTAGGGAGGAGCCTGGGCACGGGAAGGTCTCAGAGTTCCCCAGGTGATTCTAATGTGCAGCAACTTTGTGAACCACCTCTTGGCTTCAATGCAGCTAGTCATCAGATATTAAATCTAAGACACATGGACTACTAGTGCGTGAGCTCTGTCGCTAGGTGTATTCCATTTTCTTTCTCCTGGAAGATTCGTGCCAGGGAAAATGATTGATAGTTGTGTTACTTCTCTGAAATGGATGGAAATTTCCAATTAGCGTGAACAGGGGAGGGTGAATGGGTGAATGCAATAAGGTGTATCATTTACGTATTGCCCTATGTGTATGGCTAGAAGCTTTTGCAACTGAGGTCTGCCCTACTTTTCATGCTAATGGTAATGCTTGTCCTCCTAATGCAGCCGTAAACTTTATAAGCCCATAGGTAGACAGCATCACAAAATATTTACCCCTCCCCACTGGCCCACTCTCAAGCTTCACTCCCCTTCCCCAATACACAAATGTACATCAGTGCACTTGAGACCAATATCAACATACTGACCTTCAATTCTTCTACTCTGCAGCTTCCCTCTTATCAGGAGATGTCAGCATTTAGTGCAAGGACAAATGCTTGCCTCTTGAGGAGTAATGTAGACAAAGCCTCCAAGAGACAAATAGCCCTCAGGGAGGGGGAAAAGGTCTTTCAAAAAGGTTAATGCCCAGAGGAGGCATTTTCAGTCATCTCAGCTTAGAGGTCAAATATCCAAAATTAAAAAGGTTAAAAAAAGAAGAAGAAAGCAAGGAAGAAAAGAAGGAAACAATTTTCTTATCTCATAGTAATAAGGCAGTTTTCCTTAAAAAAAAAGACTTAAGCCTTAAATTCTCTTTCCTAATCAAAATGTGCTTTTCCATCTTTAGACTATTCCTCTTATATCCTGTATTATTCATGATGTTTAATTCTTGAAATAGCACATGGCTGAAAACAGAAGCTAACCTCTTGTTCACTATGAATTAAATCTTCTTTTCCTAGGACCCGTCTACAATGTACAATTTGGGGTTGGCCAACATAATTATTTTCTCTGAAATACGTTACAGCATTTTGCCTTTTCAATATATAGTTATACAATACATTGTTAACACAACATATTTAATATAGTCAATATAGTAAATACAACTATAACACACATGATATGATGCCACTTTGGTGATTTTCTTCATCCATGTAATTCTGAAATTTGACAGTATAGTTTTCATATTCTAATGAGCTGAGTATTACCTTTGCAAGGATAGAAAAATAAAATAAATTCATAATATTCTTGTGGGGTTTGCCCCTGGGGTGGATTACCATAATGGGGGGATATTTGAGCCTTTCCCCAAGTCATTAAAAATCCTCCAGCAAGCAGCCCCTTGTTCTCTCCAGGGAGTGGGGGGAAAGGATCTTTAATCATAATAATCCCGGGGGGAGAAATCTCGGAAATAAGACATCTGCTTCTGTGCCTTGTTGTTTTGCAGAATAGCAATGATTGCCTTAGCAGCTTCTATTGCCATATGTATACAATAAGTAAATGAACATAAAATTGAATAAACGCATAAAAGAAGGATAAACCCACCCAGCTTAACAAACCCACTCTCTCACCTGCTGTGCCCCGAAACATGAAAGAAAGAATCACGGGATCATAAGGATTAATAAAATAACAGCCTCTGTTAACAAAATTGACAGAAGATATAAGGATAATTTGTCTGATGTGGGACCAACAGCTTAACTAACTGCTTAATTCTTTTTTAAAGGGCAATTCATTCATTTATTGTTTAAATATTGCAAGACAACATCTGAATTTTTGTAGCACAATTTAAATGTTTTACTTTTTTGATAAAGCAGAGTATAATAGCAAAAACAATTAGTTTCCAGTAATATCTATATCTCTATTCAGAATTAAGTCTTCCACAGACATGTAACCTGGAAACAAAAGCCTGTTACAATAAGCAAAGCTTCAACGGAGTGGCTACTTTTCGGGCCAGGGAAAGGTTCATCCCTATAGGAGGATGATGTGCTATGTAAAATGGCTGCAAGGTCACAGCCTTGAGGGCGTTGGAAGTCTAGTATCCTATTCCACATTAAGTAGTTCGGGGAACTTCAAATGTCTGTTCATCTGCAACCAAGCTGGCAACCTTTAACTGATATTTCAAGCAGGTAAGAAATAAATGAAAAGAAATCCCTACATTGATGTTCCTTGATTTACACTGTTAAATGGTTCATTAACATGTAACTCTGGCTAAGAATTACATTTGAGACTCCTTGCCCAGATTTTGGTTAACAGTACAAATCTTTCAGAAATTCATGTTTTTATTAATCAATAATTTGTCAGCTAGGATACGTTCAGGCATCAGCTACAACTTCAAAATAGGTGCACTGCCTCAGCGCTTTGGAAAGACATAATCTAAAACACTAATAGCAGACAAAATATCTGTTACTAGACAGAATATGTGTAGTACAGCAAGACAAAAACATATTCATATGTGTCACGGACCAGCCTCAGAAAGAGGATTTCACCGCCCAGGGTCAGAAGGGACGGGGTAAGGAACTGAAGTAGCACCGACGAATGGGGTCAGAAGGACCAAGACAACTGATGGTTGCAAGGCAAGTTTTATTATGTTACAGTTGCAGATTATATCGACTAGAAAAGGGAAGGTTGCCAGACGGTGGTTTACATTATCTAATGACTGTCTCGGCTCAAGGTTAACTTCCCTGGGAGAAAACCCATAAACCCAGAATCATCCAAAATAACCTGCACGTGCAGGGTGGAGACAGATTGGCTTGTCTCATTTTACATTCTTTCTGATTTCTGGGCCCTGGTGATTTATCTCCCGTGGAATGGAACAAGGAGGGGAACAAGTAGGGACAGTCCCTTCGAGCAGCGGCGGCATGCCTGGCATGTCCGTAGCCTGCTCTCAAGGCTGACTGCTTCCCACACATATGTTGGCTTGTTTAAGCCTCAAGCCCTCGATCCTTTGATGAAATACAATAATTTCATTCCTATGGTTTTCAATACCAAAAACTCAACCTCCAGGAAGGCTAAAGTCTAATTTGTACTCCAAACCAAGTAGCAGTGCAGTTCGCTACTACTGAGGCTGAATCCATAAAGACTTCAAGACCACGACCAGAAGACAAGTTATTATATATAATACCCTAGAAGGCCTGAAACATAATTATCATATACATAGCTGGTCCTTCAGAGCTTTTCACCTATAACATGTTTTTTGATGAAAGTTATTTAATGTACTGGAGATAACTGTGACTTACTGATCAAATATTTGAATACTTATACTTACCTGGGATTTCATTTCTGCTGAAAGAAAAAGGAAGAACAGGACTCACCTAAAAAAAACAAACTTTAGAAATGAAAGTAAAAATCTTATCACACACTCTCACTTTTGGAAGCAGCATAGAGGGGCAGTCAATGGTAAAACACTGGTGAAATAGGTCAAAACTCTAGGCCAAAAATCCATTATTATTATCGTCAGTGACAGTACCACAACTGTGCCCTTCATAATTAATAAGCACTCCTAACAATCTTCATTTGGCACCAGATGATGTGTTGAAGAGAAACACTCTGGGAGGTTTTGAATCACACTTGGTATTTTGTTAGCCAAGTTACAGGAGAATTTTTAAAGTGGGGGGAAGGGAAGAAGGAAACGGACCAGAAAAAGAATTGAAGCCATCATCTACAGACCAACAAAGCACTGAGAGTTCCAAACGTTATGTCAGACACTAAAGTGACTGATAGAGGCTCAAGTGGTTTATAAAACCTATAAAAAGACTACACCAGCAAAGTCCCCATTTATCGGTAGAGTTCAGAAACTAAAACAAGGAATATTTTAGCCTAAAACCTTATCTCAAGAGAATCATATACACTTCACATGAATAAAAATACCTGAAACCAAACATTTTTAAAAGCTCCAATACCCAAAATAGAAAGAAAAAAATTAATTCAGAAGACTCAATCAATCCGTGATAATCACAAAACGGCCGGGCAATCTCTATCTCCCTTCCACACTAACCATCCATCCCCTGGAAGACCAAGGGAGATCAGACCTTCCAGACTTACCTTCCAGACCTTCCAGACACCTGGCTGCTGCAAAATTCGATGGAGACTCCTTGTGGAACAGCAGTTTCGCATCTCTTGGGTCTCTCCCTATCGTGATCATGCAGGAATCAAGTCTGGCTGTGCTATTCCTTATCATTGTCTGTCACCCATCTGCACCATGCTATTGAAAAAGTAGTTTCCTTTCCCCCAGAAGGTTGAGGCTCAGCTACAGGGGTAATTCTCCTGGGCACACAGTCATTATTTAGGCCGACTCAGTGACTTCAACAGGCTTAATCATGTGATCAGGTTTGTTGCCAGCTGCATAATGCTCCCACATGTGTAGATAGAGCCGCTCTAGTTCCATTGTGTATTGTTTGGTGTTGAACAGAGGGCTAGATGTTCTCTGCTTCCAGACTTTGCCACGAATTTTCTTCAGGTATTCGAGATCAGTTCCCAGTTTCACAGCTATCTCTTCATATTCTTGCCGATTTTTAGCAATCAGCTCAAGACAGCCTAAACAAGTGAGCTGGGAACCTGCAACTCGGGAAGCAAGAGTCTCTCCTGGCATAGTCACCATGGGGGTCCCTGCCCAAAGGACATCCATCCCTGTGGTGTGGCCATTACAGAGTGGAGTGTCCAAGCAGACATCAGCCAGCTGGCCTCTCCGAACATGTTCCTCTTTAGGAGCAACAGGGGAAAAAATGATACGGTTCGGGGGAAGGCCCATATTTTGTGCGTACTGTTGAATATTAGCTTCTCCTGCTGCTGGAAAACGCAACAGCCACAGTACACTATTGGGAACACGCTTCAGAATATTTGCCCACATCTGCAAAGTAGATGGGTCAATTTTGTATAACTGATTAAAGTTACAGTACACAATGGCATCTTCTGGTAACCCATACTGAGAACGTGTGGTTACAATAATGGTACGGGGAACCTCCTCTCCAGTGGCAGCCTTATTGTTGATCAGGGTAGTTGCCAGGCCATTGCTAATACTGAATCCATTTATTGTAATCTGAATTTGTCCTCTGTTAATCATTTCAATAACTGCTTCTGCAACAGTATTCATAGGAATGACAGGCATATTAAGAGCTGTATTACTGCTGTCTGTGTTGTCTTCTCCATCAGGACATTTCATCTTGACTATTTGCACATCTGATAGACTATCAAGAAATGCTTGGAGGCCGATGCCATTCAGCACAATCCGATTGTCATAAATGTGCCCATTGGACTTAAAATCGATGACGGCTTTTTTCTTCAGGTGCGGGAACATATTAGCATGATCACCAATAAAGAACGTATGGGGCATATAAGCCAGTTTCTCAGAATACTGCTCAGCAACTTCAGCAGGTGACGTTTCCTGATCAGTGATGATATAATCCATGAAAAGCACGCCACTAGTCCCAGGGTACCCCAGCCACATTGCCTGAATAGGAGCTGGCCTGAGAGCAAAGAGTTCATTTCGAGCACCCCTGGTATAACCATTCATATTTACAAGGATGTGTATACCATCTTGATGGATGCGATCAGCTGCTTTCCCATTGCATGGAATCTGAGAAAGATCAGTGAAATGATTGGCTTCTGCCATCACCTTCGCTCGGAAGTTTGTGCCATCATGTGGGCTCAGGGCATGACAGAATATCTCAAATTTATCAGAATTGTGAATGCCTGGAATAGACTGCATAAGGTGAGAAGTAGGATGGTTCCCAAAGTCAGAACTCACGTATCCTACATGCAGTCGACCGTCACTGAGCTTCAAGTCTTTTGGATGTTCATACGGTGGTTTATGAAGGGCACTTATATTAGCCAAGCAGAGGTTCCCATGCCTCTCAGCAATAGCCTTCCTGAAGCCATGAGGAAGAGGATAGAGCATACTATGATGAGGCTGCACAGAAGGCAACCTATTCTTCTCCAACTGGTCAGCCACAATGCTGACCAACTTCTTCATTCGCTCATCATAGTCTGTCCAATCACAGACAACCTGCAGGCAATGAGCCAAATTACAATAAGCGTCAGGAAAATCAGGTTGAAGCTTCAGAACAGTGCGATAAGAAGCAATTGCTTCTGGAATATTCCCTGAATCCTGGTGAATGGAAGCCAGATTGCTGTGGGCATCCGCAAATGCAGGGTTGATCTGCACGGCACGAGTATAACACTCTAAGGCTCCCTGAACATCCTGCATATCCCATAGAGTGTTTCCCATATTACAGTACGCATCAGCAAAGGTAGGACTGATTCGAATAGCCTCCTTATAATGCATCAGAGCTTCGTGCAGTTTTCCCTGCTGCTTCAATACACTTGCTAAATTTGAATGGGCATCAGCAAAGTCTGGGCAGAGCTCTAATGCTTTACGATACAAGCGAACTGCCTCTTCACTGTTTCCCTGTTCTCCTTTGATATTGGCTAGGTTATTCAGAGAGTCTGCATGGCGGGGACACAGCCGGAGAGCTGTATGATAACAATCTTCTGCTTCAGCAACACTGCCCTTCTCTTTGAGAGCGTTGGCTAGGTTGCAGTAAGCATCAGGGAAATGTGGTTGCAATTCAATAGCTCGCCTGTAGGTGTCTATTGCCAGATCCATCAGGCCTTGCTCATAGTATACACAAGCCAGGTTGCCATGTACCACTGCATGATTTGGACTCAAGCTTAGGGCACGAAGGTAAGCTGCCACAGCTCTGTCAAAAATCCGTGCCTCATTGAAGACATTTCCTAAATTGATATAAGCATCCAGAAAATTGGGGTCAAGGGTGACAGCCTTTTCAAAGTGATGAATTGCAAGCCAAATCTCCCCTTGTGCATTGAAAACACAGCCAAGATTACTCCAAGCTACTGCAAAGTTCGGTTGCATCTCAATTGCTTTCAAATAACATGCCTTGGCTTCTTCTAAGCCACCCAGGGCTTTGAGCAGGTTCCCCAGGTCACTGCGAACACAGTACAAAGAAGGATTGTACTGAAGAGCAGAGACGTAAGCTTGTACTGCTCCTTCCATGTCGCCTGCTGCTACCAAAGCGGCTGCCAGGTTAATATAACCATCGATGAAATCTGGTTTGAGACGCAATGCATGCCGGTAATGCTCAGTTGCTTCCTGCAACTGCCCTCTTTCCTTGTACACATTCCCCAAATTCGAATAGGCTTCTGCCAGAAGAGGGTTCTGTTTAATTGCCAGAGTACTAAAGTGGGCAGATCTGTCCAGCCTTCGACACTGGAAGTGTATAGATGAAAGTAATAAAAGTACACCAGTATTGCCTGGCTCTTGTCTCCAGAGCTGCATGCAGTGTCTCTCAGCTGTCTCAAAATCTCCTGCCTGATATTCTCGATGTGCCAGCTCAGCTAACCCTTGGAAGGAAAGCATACGTTTCGTTGGTTCTGTGCTGTCGGCCACGTTGCCCACGGAAGACGCCATCTGGAGCTTCTGGAGAGAGTGAAAAAAGGGAGTAATTGAGTCCCGCTGCCGCCACTACTGGCAAGAATGTTTCTAGTGGTAGCAAACACGAGCGCAGCAGCCGTACCACTGCTTTGGCACGCTTAAGCAGCGGCAACAGTTACAGGCACCGAACCTTAGGAACTATGGTTGGCCATCTACCTCTCATGCTCTTGAAATCTTAATTCTTAACCCTGCCCTCTTCCTCCATTTTTCTCCTAATCAGGGAATAAAAATTACCTATCCATTTGCCTTAGAAGAAATCAAAAGTCAGTAGGCCAAACACTTTTCAAAATATTGTTTTCTGTCCAGTTGGAAATGAAATACATGATTGACTTTTCTTCATCATTCATATAGTCAACGTGGAGAACATTAGGGCCGTGAATTTCAATACAGTAAGATGAGAAAATTTTAAATTGGCCTTCCCAAACCACTAATAAGTAACCGATGTTGTATAGAATGCTAAAATCTTAGAGACTGAGTTTGATATTTTAAAAGTTCTGCAAACATTAGCTAATTTCTCCTCATCAAATTTCTCATGCCTCAAACCTGAGTATCACTTTTTAAAAGATAAATTTATTTTTATTTATTTATTTATTTTTATCTTGGCTGCGTTGGGTCTTCAGTGCTGCGTGCAGGCTTTCTCTAGTTGCGGCGAGTGGGGGCTACTCTTTGTTGCGGTGTCCGGGCTTCTCATCACAGTAGCTTCTATTGTTGTTCCACAACTCTATGGGTTCCTTTTTAGGTCCTACGAAGAACCCTAGAAATTAGTTCATGTCATTATAGGTTTTTGCAAAATTGTCAAAAGTGAGATATTTTTATTTCCATCAGGTAAGTCCAGCGTCTATTTCTTTGTCAATTTTCCTTCTATCATATTCTGCTATGTTGGATCATATTGGATTGGTCACAGGCTTTCTTGAAATCTGGCTAAGGAGATGTTTTAAGTGAGGCTATTATGTGATTTTCAGACACCACCATATGTAACTGACTATATAATATCCCATTACAGGAATAACTTCCAGTACTCTTACTGACTACTCTACTGACTTAACTAGCACAAGACACAGAAGCGTAAGGACAAAAACCACCTTACAATATAGCCATGTCTTGCACTTCACAGCTCTCAAAGCATGTGCGTTTGAAGAAGAAAAAAAGAACTGAAAAGTATAAAACCAGAAGTTATTCTGTGGAAAATTATTTCAATCATCAGGCATGTGAAGGATAAGTCAAAGATTCAGTTTTCTTCAATGCTTAGTCAAAACGGAAATTTCCTTCTGTCAAGAATATACCCCAGGGCTTCCCTGGTGGTGCAGTGGTTGAGAGTCTGCCTGCCGATGCAGGGGACACGGGTTCGTGCCCCAGTCCGGGAAGATCCCATATGCCACGTAGCAGCTAGGCCCGTGAGCCATGGCCACTGAGCCTGCATGTCCGGAGCCTGTGCCCCACAACGGGGAGAGGCCACAACAGTGAGAGGCCAGCATACCGCAAAAAAAAAAAAAAACCCAATATACTCCAGGGGCTTCCCTGATGGCACAGTGGTTAGGAAGTCACCTGCCAATGCAGGGGACACGGGTTCGAGCCCTGGTCCGGGAAGATCCCACATGCCGCGGAACAACTAAGACCGTGTGCCACGACTATGGGGCCTTCGCTCTAGAGCCCGTGAGCCACAACTACTGAGCCTGCGAGCCACAACTACTGAAGCTTGTGTGCCTAGAGCCTGTGCTTTGCAACAAGAGAAGCCACCACAATAAGAAGCCTGCACACCGCAACAAAGAGTATCCCCCAGTCGCTGCAACTAGAGAAAGCCTGCGCACAGCAACGAAGACACAACACAGTCAAAAATAAATAAAGAAAGAAATAAAAGAATATACCCCATCAATAATGTGTGTAATGGAATGGTGTCAATGAGTATTTTATCAGAATTCCTGTAATGCACAAACCTATAGCAGTACTGAAATCAGTAATGCATTTATAATAGTAAATATTTATGAGGAAGTAATCCATAGAGGTTTTCTCAAAGTTAACAATGAACATTAATGCGACATTATCAATAATAAATTGTGATGCTGAAATAAACTTTTCTAAACTATTAATAACTAAAAGCAAACTCTAATCAACCATGTGAAAAGAAATCTATGTCTATAAACTACAAAGTTTATTTCTTACAATTTTATTTCTAAAACAGGAGGCAGTTAAAGAATATATAGCTACAAGAGTGGGGAAAAAGTTTTATAGAGACACATCTGGCAGTAGTTAATTTTCAAATGTCATTTTTCTAGATTTTGTGACACCTATAGTATTGATATTTCAAAGCATTTAACAAATTGTAATTTGAAGATTTGCTACTTCCAGGTAGAGTAAAATATTTTGAAGCAAAACAACATTTCCACTGAGAAAAATTTTAAAAGCCAAATAAAATAGTCAGCATTCAATCAAAAAGTTCTAGACATACCAAGAGATAGAATCATATGACTAAAATTCTAAGAAAAGAACAGATAATACACAAATATTTATATAAGATATTGTGTATATTTATCAGGAAAAGTCTTTATCAAGAAAAGACTTTTAAATCATCAAAATTAATATTACATTTTATTTATTTGTATATTTTATTTATATATAGATATTTAGATATTTATATAAAGAACTTAAAGTTAAAGCTCTAGTTAAGGCAGTGACAAAAGCAGTAGCAGTGGCAGTGAAAAGAAATGGTTATATTCAAGGATATTTTGTCAGTAAAAGTCCAAGATCAAATGTCTGACTGCATACATGGGATGGATAGACGGTGTGGGAAAAATCAAAGTTAACTATAGAGGTTCTAGTGAAGATGGGGTTGCCATCCCCCAACCCAAGGGGTTGCTATCATCCCCAAGGTCTAGGAGACTCAAAAGGAAGGTCATGGTCGAGGAAAAGTTAATTGCTGGGAAAATAAGACTCCCAGTCTCTCCAGCTCCTTACACTAGTTTTTTTTTAAACATCTTCATTGGAGTATAATTGCTTTACAATGGTGTGTTAGTTTCCACTTTCTAACAAAGTAAATCAGTTATACATATACATATGTCCCCATATCTCTTCCCTCTTGCAACTCCCTCCCTCCCACCCGCCCTATGTCACCCCTCTAGGTGGTCACAAAGCACAGAGCTGATCTTCCTGGGCTATGCGGCTGCTTCCCACTAGCTATCTATTCCTTATACCAGTTTTGTTTTTCTGCTCATATACGTAGCAGCATTTCATTCAAGGGGAAAGTCATTGATCTGACTGGTCAAATTAAACACCATAGTTCAAGGCACATTTACAGTGGTTAGTTCCTCCACAATTTAGAAAGTAACGTTCACAATTTCCCTCTTCCTACACTGTGGAACACATTGGCCATTCCTCCAAAGTTTCCACTCCATAGAGTGGACCAGAGATGACATTAGCCCAGAACTGAGAGCTTGGCATGAGATGGTGTCAACCCCACCTAGAGCTCTGGCATAAGTTATGACCCAACCCAGCTCTACAGAGAGTTCTGCATGGAATCTTGTCTCAGCCATAATAATGTGATTCTGTTTTTCATTTGGTTTGCTTCTTTGCTTAACTTTCCCTGGCCACTCTGACAAACAAAATTTCAGGCAATCCTGGGCCACTCACTAACTTTATTCCATCTAATGTTATCCAGATTCCCAAGAAAATTACTAACTATAAAGGGGGAAATTTGGAACATGGTGAGTTTTAGGTGCCTGAAATATACAGGTAACTGAATCCAGTTAAGTAGCAAATTATTTGGATCTCAAATATGCCAGTAGAAGAGCAGACTAAGCTCAATTTAATGTACTCTTACTGGAGACACATGTAAATTCTGGGTCAGTTTTCAAAATGTTAAAAGCACATAGCTGAGATTAAAAGAAAGAAAGGAGCACCTGCATGTTTCAGAAAGTAACAGAGAAATTAAATCCAGAGAAATAAGAGCAGACTGATGTGTATGCGTTCTGTTCCTTAGTAGAGGCCTTATGTACATAGGGGCTGGAGCTAGAAATCTAACATTACCTTGAGGCCAGGAATTTAGACTCAGGATGGAACAATATGGAGAAGTTAGTACAGATATCCTACAGAACTTTCATGAGGAACTGCTTAGTCCATTAAGAGGGCCAAGGGAGGTGGTGAGGAAGATTGATATCTCTTGAAAACCTTCAGGTACAGAAAACATCAGCACCTCTGAAAAGTAGGCCTGTCCTTCCCAGAGTTGTGATGGCCAGGTTGTCACTAACCTGTAAGGCCCTGTATGAATCAGAAACTGCAAGGAGAGGAATTCAAAGAAAACCAGATGCAGGATGGGTGTGGCAATAAATCCTAGGACCCTATCAGAAACAAAATTAAAACCACTCTAGAGGGAAATTTTAACAAACCAGGGCAGAGAGTATCCTAACCAGAATAAAATAATAATTCTGAGGAAGTTCCTTTACTTATTTAAGTAAGATTCAATGCATTTCCATGGCCAGGCCCTTTAGAAGAATTCTAAAACATATACAAACAATTCATTTACATCTTATATATCCCACCATCCAGAGCAAAATTCACTTAAGAACTGTACTGGTGGAAATTGGGCAGCACTATGGAGAAAATAAAATGTGTTTACCATCAAAAAACATGAAGGTAAGAAAGATAATGTCTAATTTTTTAATTATCCTGTGGTTTCTTGAAATCTTTTGGAAACCCAAACTAGAGAAACCTAGGAGGAAATGAAGATTTAAATGTTTAGAGATTTATCAACTCATCTATAAAAGCTTTATTAATCTCTTCTTTTAATAACATTCCTGAGAGGTATAAATGTGTCCAGTGATAGGGTTGAATAAGCCTGAGAGAATTTCAATTGTTTACTATTCTTGGTCAGCTCTTAAGACCTTTCAGGAGCATCTTGATTTTCATGGCCTCATCCAACAAAAGCAGGATATTTTACAGAAAGTCCTGGGCCACTTTTCGGCTTGCTTTTGTGTTTATGCTTTTGGTTTTTTCACATCGGGCGGTACATTAGGCTACCTATTGCATACTCCCTCATTCATGCATGCATTCACTCAAACAATATTGACTGAGTTGAGACATTTAATTAACACTCAATAAATGATGTTTAGATGAATGAATGCGCTTTCTATCAAAGTAAGTGTAAGTACTGAGAAAAATTACAGAATGTATGATCCCAGCCCCACAAAAGCTTATAACTGTGTTGAGGATATAACATATGCTGATGAAATAAGTAATATATCATATTGGACAGGGTCTAAGTTCAAAAATGAGTTTTTATAAATAATCAGAGCCTAAGGAGCACAAAGAAGGGACAGTTCATTATGGCTTGAATCTATCAATAAATGTACATTTCAGATGAGATTTGAGATTGACCTCAAAGAAGAGGACTTAGATATATGAACAGAGAACAAAAAAGGCATGGTGATAGCATGTGCATAGATAGTGTGGCCAATATTTATGTTCTTCATTAAAGATAGTCAGAGATAACCCAAATGTAACTGTTTCCATGGGTCCATTCTCAGTATCCAAAGAAAACGGCAAATCCTATCTTAGTAAAACTAATGAAAAACACAGTCTTTAACAAAGAGATTGTGAAGGAAAGGGGGAGAGAAAGGCTTGCATCCCACACCACACAACAAAACTTATTGAATTATTTGTTTAATTGTCTCCCTCTGAAAATTTCCTCTCCCTCTCTCGGTACGCGTCTCTTCTCCCACATCTGACCACACTCTACCAGCCATCTTTCCAGATCTTTCCAGAACTCTCCATCCTAGTTTCATTAGGCCACAATTTAAACATCTCACAGGTCTCCAGGATGCATCCCCATCACTTATTCCACAAAGACAAACAAAGGACACTTCTCAGGATCACGTTTCTTTGAAGGAAGAGGTCATGAGGAGTGATTATAAATAATATAAGGTGGAGAGCAGTGACTTAAAATACCATTTTTCACCTTAGAATGTGAATACAGGGAACTTTGGGAAACTAGAAAATCTAGAAAGGATTCACTGATAATTATTTATGTTCAATGAATAAAATAAAATGTAATAATACGGCTGAACTCTGACAGATTCACTTTTTCAAAAGTTGCTTTCACACACTTTCACTATTGGGATGTTTGATAAACACACCTTTCCTTCTTTACTTTCTTCTTTCTTTGCAGATACTGGCACCAAACTTTCAAACAATAACAACCTTCCCATAAGTCCCTTGCCAGGCAAGGTTAAGGTATAACAATCCAAACAAAGTTTTGAAGAAGATAACTGCTTGAAAGCACAGGAAAAGAGCTGGGTTTCTCTTATTCAACAGTCACATAATGAGTAATGTGTGAATTGGTTTAAAAAGTCTCTCTGCATGAGGGGCTAAGGTTAAGATTAGAACTTCTGAGGCCAGAAGAGCAAAATGACTACAACAATCCACATATTTTCAAGAGCTGCCCTTTGGATGTGAGGCATTGATTTTTCCCACTATTTTTTCAGCAACCCAACTGGTGTCTTTATTAAACGACATAAGAGAATACAGTGTGGCCAAGAAGGCTTAGATTTCCTTAGCCCCAAGTCAGATATTCTCCAGTGACTGTCCACTCAAATGAAAAAGAGAGATTTACAAGAGGAAACTGGATACAACTGAGTGTACTTTAATTTTACCTGAATTATTTGTTTTGTTTTCAATTCTCCGCTGAAGTGCCTACATTAATATATCTTTAAGAGCATTTCCTTAAGTTGAAGTATTCATTCAGTATATTCATTTACTATAATTTAGAAAAGCCAAATGATTTAGACAAATTCATTTCTATATTGCCACAACAGTGTATTGTGAACTAAATGACACCTGGCAGTTCTTTACTCAGATACTAACTCAATTAGAAGGCAGAACAAGGATACCTACCCATTCAGGGAAGGATAGGTCACTTAGCCTCTGTAGCTCTCTTAGGTCTCTTATCATCACAGTAACAAATTGAAGACTAAAAACCATATGATTATCTCAATAGATGAAAAAAAAGCTTTTGAAAAAAATTCAATATCCATTCATGGTAAAAACTCTCCAGAAAGTGGGCATAGAGGGAACACATACCTCAACATAATAAAGGCCATATACGACAAGCTCATAGCTAACATACTCAATGGTGAAAAGCTGAAAGCATTTCCCCTAAGATCAGGAACAAGACAAGGATGCCCACTCTCACCACTTTTATTGAAGGTACTTTTGGAAGTCCTAGCCACAGCAATCAGACAAGAAAAGTCAATAAATAAAAGGACTCCAAAATGGAGAGGAAAAAGTAAAACTGTCACTGTTTGCAGATGGCATGATCCATAGAAAATCTGAAAGACACCATCCAAAAATTATTAGAGCTCAAAAATGAACTTGGTAAATTTGTAGGATACAGAATTTATATCTAGAAATCTACTGTATTTCTATACACTAACAGTGAACTATCAGAAAGAGAAATTAAGGAAACAATCCCATTTACAATCGCGTAAAAAAGAATAAAATACAGAAGAATAAATCTGCCTAAGGAGGTAAAAGACCTGTACCCAGGGAACTATATGACACTGATACAAGAAATTAAAGATGACACAAACAGCTGGAAAGATATACCATGGTCACGGATTGGAAGAATTAATATTGTTAAAGTGACTATCATACCCAAGGAAATCAATGGATTCAATGCAGTCTGTATCAACATATCAAGGGCATTTTCCACAGACCTAGAACAAATAATTTTAAAGTTTGTATGGAAACACAAAAGGTCCTGAATAGCTAAAACAGTCTTGAGAAAGAAGAACACAACTGGAGGAATCATGCTCCCTGGCTTCAGACTATGCTACAAACCTACAGTAATCAAAACAGCATGGTACTGGCACAAAAACATCGATCACTGGAACAGAATAGAGAGCCCAGAAAGAAACCCATGCACTTATGGTCAATGAATCTATGACAAAGGAGGCAAGAATATGCACTGGAGAAATGTCTGGGCTTCATTAGGGATGGTTTCATCAATTAATTTGTTTTCTTAAATGGACCATACTTTTCCATGTCTTTGTATACCTTGTGATTTTTTTGGTTGAAAATTTGTCTTTCAAATATTATAATGTGGTATCTATGGAAATCAGATTCTCCCACTTTCCCAGGGTTTCCTGGGCTTTTGATTGTTGGAGGCTGTAGTAGTCTGTTTGTTTAGGGACCTTTCCAAACTATTTTTGCAATGACTGTTTTCCTTATCGTATGTATGCACCGAAGTCTCTGTTCCTTTAGTTCATGTTTAGCTAATGTTTTGACAGAGATTTCCTTGAATTCCTGCACCTAAAACAAACAAAAATAAATACACACAAGCACATCCACATGCACACCCAAAACCACACACCTCTGCCCATTGTGCAGATTGCTGGATCACTCCTTCAACATTTAGCTGACCTGCATTGAGTTCAGGGCTCAGCCCATGGTAAAAGCTTAGAGACTCCTCTGGTGTTTTCAGAACATGCATCTTATCTCGAGTATGCATGTGGCTTTCCTAATTTCTCTGGACACATGTGTACTTTTTGTAGGTTCTAATTTCCCAAAGAATCTCCCCCAACTTTGGCTCCTGCATCTTCTGTGGTCTACTGTATTTCAATGCACAGTCTTCTGCCCCAGCCATCTGTGCTTTGTTAGTTCAACTTGCACTTTTTTGAGCATTGACCGCTGCTTTTCCAGACTGTGTTCCAAGTTAGCTAAGACAGAGATAAGCATCTTGTGTCAGTCCTTCAGGTAGCTCCCAGACAGGTTAGAACAGATACACATAATAATCTGAGAGTACAGTCTCTTCTGCTCCCTCCTGAAGCAGGATTGAGGGTCCCATTCTAGGAATGGTCTGCTGTTACTTTAAGACTATCACTGCATTAAGACTCCACCACTTTAAGACCATCACTACACTAACAGTGGATGGGGCAAGGGCAAGTAAAAATGCCACAAAGCTTTCCTGCCATTTTCAAATTGCCTCTTCCCTGGTTCACTATGTGTTTGGTTGCTATAAATCTTTGGCTGATTTCAGGACTAAGAGAAACTCAAAGAACCCCACAGCAAAAACCAGTATAATCAAACTCTCAGAAGCCAAATGACACAGAAAGAATCTTTTCTCCCAAAGGAGAAAGAAAAAAGAAATTTGTTACAAAGCAGGGATCCTCAAAAAGATTAGAGCTAATTTCCTCTATGAAACCACGGAAGCAAGAGGCCAGCCATATTTAAAGTGCTGAAAGAAAAAAAATTGTCCACCAAGAATTCTATATTTGGCCAAACTGGTTTCAAAACGTAGGGAGAAATTAACGCATTCCCAGATGAACAAAGGCTGAGGGCATTTATTTTACAACTTCCTACCACTGCCCTATGAGAAATGCTAAATTGAACCTTCAGGTTGAAATGAAAGGACACTAGACAGCATCTCGAAGCTGTAGAAAGAAATAGAAATCTCCAGTAAAGATAAATACATGGGCAAGTACTAAAGCCAGTATTGTGTTATTGGCTTGTAGCTCTACTTTTTATTTCTTACATGATTGAAAAAACAAATGTATAAAATAATCATAAATCCATGTTATTGGGCTCACAAAGTAAAAAGGTGTAATTTGTGACAATAATAATGTAAAGAGGAGGAACAGAACTGTAGAGGAACAGAGTTTCTGTGTGCTACTGAAGTTGGTTTCAATTGAAATTATATTGTTTTAACTTTAGAATGGTAAATGTCATCTTCTTGATAACCACAAAGAAAATATCAATAGACCATATGCAAAAAGAAATGAAAAGGGAATCAAGAGTTCACCACAAGAAAATCGGCTAAGCACAGAAGTCAGTAATGGAGTAAATGAGGGGCAAAAAATGCATAAGACATACAGAAAACAAGCAGGAAATAGACAGAATTAAGTTCTTCCTCATCAGTAATTTTTGAAAAAGTAAGTGGATTAAGCTCTCCAATGAAAAGATAAACATTGGCAGAATGGACTTTAAAAACAACCATAATCCAAGTATATGCTGTCCGCAAAAATCTCACTTGATTTCAAAAGACACAAGTTGCTTGAAAGTTAAAGCATAGAATAAAATATCCCATGCAAATAGTAACAAAAAAGAAGGAAAGAGAGACAGAAAAAGAAAGGAAGGAAGGAAGGAAGGAAGATAGATCTGGGATGGCTATGTTACTATCACACAAAATAAACTTTAAATCAAAAACTATCACAAGAGGAAAAGGAGGCCACTATATGTTGATAACAAGTTCAATCTATCAAGAACATAGAACACCTATAAACATATATGTACCAAACAACCCCCAAATATGTGAAGCAAACATTGACAGAATTGAAGGAAGAAATAGATAGTTCTAAAATAATAGTTGGAGATCAATACCTTGCTTTCAATAGTGGAAAACACATCTAGACAGAAGATCAGTAGAGAGGTAGGGGGACTGAATAACACATTTAACCAACTAAACCTAACAGCGTATATAGATCACTCCACTCAACAACAGCAGAATACACCTTTTTCTCAAGTACACATGGAACACTCTCCGGGAAAGACCATATGTTAGGCCACAATACAAGTACCAATACATTTTTAAGAAATTGAAATCATACAAAGTATCTTCTTTAGCCACAGTGAAAGGAAGGTAGAAATCAATAACAGAACCATTGATAGCCATTTCCCATCATGCCTGCCACACATGATATAAAGCAATGAAGGGAAAAACATAATTTACCACTTAGAAAAGTGGGAAGGAGGACATACCATTGACACAGAGTGTATGCTGTTTCCCATTGTCAGGGATAGAAATAAATTAGCATCATTTATTCATTAGTGTGTTAATTTCTTGGTCAATCATTGGGCAGCCAGTGTTTCTGCCTGATGGGAAGATTTCCTATACTCAGTGTTGAGTGGAGCCAACCTTGAAAGGGACATTTTAAAGGATTATACTGTGATGGGCTTCGCAGTACCCTTCCTCCTATGCCAGTATTTAGGCTGGGGTATTTCCATGGAGTGTGTACAATCGTAGGCCCCAGTTCACCAGAATTTAGTTTGACTCGTTCTGTTAATACATTCCCTCAGTACTTTGTCTTTTGTATCCTTTTGCATTTACTTCATTCTTTATTATCACTGCGAAACAACTTTGTTTCCTGTTCAGATGCCAAAAAGTGGATATCAATACCTCCTGAGTTTTACACATCACAGATCAGTTTTGGATATCAGGGACAGAGACAACAGCTATTTCCAATGACTTTGAGACATACTTTGAACATGTGATTAACATGTTGAGTGTTGAAATGTGTGTCGAGCTCATTACACGTGCTCTAAAAGGTTTCAAACTGCAAATATTTAAAAATCTCTATCTTTGAATCGTTTTCCTGTGCTGTCCCTTTGTGTCAGACTGTTAATATGCAGTCTGGCACCTTCAAATAATGTGGCTTTGTAACCAATTATTTACATGTTGTTTTATCCACAGAGAATCTTTTTTTTAAATAAATTTATTTATTATTTATTTTTGGCCGTGTTGGGTCTTTGTTGTGGCACACAGGCTGTCTCTAGTTGGGGCGAGTGGGGGCTACTCTTCGTTGTGGTGTGCGGGCTCCTCATTGCTGTGGCTTCTCTTGTTGTGGAGCACGGGCTAGGTGCTGGGACTTCAGTAGTTGTGGCACACGGGCTTCAGTAGTTGTGGCTCATGGACCCTAGAGCACAGGCTCAGTAGTTGTGGCACACGGGCTTATTTGCTCTGCAGCAGGTGGGATCTTCCCTGACCAGGGCTCAAACCCATGTTCCCTGCACTGGCAGGTGGATTCCCAACCACTGTGCCACCAGGGAAGTCCCCGCACAGAGAATCTTAAGGTCAAAACATACAACTCGATTAACTACACTTCCTCCTGTTCACATTTCCCTCATCTTTTCTTCATCTTCTGTCTATGTTTCCTTGGCCCTGTTTATATTAAGTGCTTTTGCCATTATATTTGATTGTTTGTATTCCGGTGAGTTACCACAATGCTTTATGAGACACGCTAGGATATAAATGCATTTAAGTAATATATATATATATATATATATATATATATATATACACACACACACACACACACATATATATGTAGTTTGCTTGAGTGCAGTGTTTTTTGTTTTCTGTACTGAATTCATTAGCATGGGTTGGTATAATATTTAGCATAGGTCGATATGTAATTTGTAAACTAATAAAGTCTTAAAAGTGAGGAAATAAGTCTTTCAAATTTAATTATTTATTTTAAAGAGCAGAATAGCATACATAAACAGGTGCCTAATGAAAACTTGTATTCTAATTTGGAACTCTCATGAACACCTATTCTTTTGTTCTTCTAATGGTATGATCGTAGGCCATTTGATTATTTTTATTTTTATGGCTTTAACTTTAGAATAATGAAATATTCGTAAATTTAAAAAAGTATTTTTCTTTATTTGATGGGGGTGGGATACTGGAGAAATGAAAGGTCAAACACCTATTGAGGAATCCATACTTGTCTATATAGTGTGTACTTTTATTTCAATAACTGATTTAAAATTCCTAAAAGGATGCTATAATAAGTTATTATGCCATTTTACAGACTGAATTAAGTGAATTTCAGGGAGGTATGAAACTTGCCTAAGGCTATCCAGCTGCCAAGTGGTAGAAGTGAGAATTAAATCCGGGTATACCTATCGCCAAAGTTGCTGCTCATCTCTTTACATCATCCACTTTGAATAGCCAATGCTTTTCTGCTTACAAATATGACTGAGGTTTCCAGACAGTCAACATTGCTTTTTAATCAGATAGAAAAATTACTGTTGCTTCTCTAAAGACATATTCCTTTTCCATTAAGTGACTTTAGTTGTTCAGATAATACTTCCAGACAGTAGTCATCATACAGTTGGAGACTAAGAACAGAACTCAGGGATGTGTCTAGCACTCAGTAAAGACCAACTGGGCTCACTGATGGTACTTACGGTCATTTCCTCTAGACTAAAATAATCTTATTAATAAGAGCCTAATAATTCACAGTACTGCCCTTGCCTGATTGTTTGTTCTTCTCCCTCTATCACTCTCTCTTTCCCCATATGATTATTATTTTTGACAATTTTTGGTGAATTAAATTCAGGGATTAGTATTCAGGAGCGCTAGTCACAAAAGCAGAGAATCTTAGCTCACACCAAAGGAAGAAAATAGAGAAAAAGTATAAATTATATGAATACACACATATCACACGTGTACCAACTATATGTTGCACTCCTCCAAAATCTATTTCGTATCTGCACATTTATTGTATATTAGCAGGAAGACAAGAAATGAGCGTAATGCTCTGTTTACAAGATACAGAAAACAGACCCAAATATGGAAATTACTAGCAATGAGAATGGGGAAGAAAGACTACAACAAGGAATGTAGATGATATTTTTGTTTCTTAGCTATGATGCCAAATATTGAACTTTCAACTTGAGACAAGGAGGCCATAAAAAGTTGTATTAGTTTCCTAGAGCTGCCATGACAAAGTACCAGAGACTGAGGAGGTTAAACAACAGAAATTTACTCACTCACGGGTGTAGAGGCTAGAAATCTGAGATAAGGTGTCAACAGGATTGATTTCTTCTGAGGTATCTCTTCTTGGTTTGTAGATGCCATGTTTTCCTTTGGTCTTCACATGGTCTTCTCTCTGTGCATGTCTGTGTCCTAATATTTTCTTTTTATAAGGACACCAGTCATATTGAATTAGAGCCCACCCATTTGACCTCATTTGAACTCAGTTACTTATTTAAGGGCCTTATGTCCAAATACAGTCAGATTACGAGGTATTGGGGGTTAAGACTTCCACATATTAACTTGAGCAGGACACAGTTCAGGTGATAATAGAAGATAAGAGTAATTTAAGCAAGTAAGTAACTATTGTTTACAGTGAGTTGCTTAAGGATATGTATTTACTCAAGAAAAACAAGAAGAAATTACATAACACTCTGTGTTATACAAAGATATTAAATTAATCATAACATCCTGTGAGATGGGCATTAAATTAGACTAAGCAAGAGTAAGCAACTTATCCAGAATTGTATAGTTGGTACTTTCCAGAATTTAAACCAGGTATTTTCCCAGTTCCATTCTACGTTATATATTCATTTCATTATTTGAAATGAATTTTGAGTCTTCATTTTGCTTAGTTCCTGAAGTTATATGGGGATAGAATGGAGTTGGATATTTTCAGTGACATTCACATATGGGGAAGGAAATTGAGTCCAGAAGCTTCAGCAGTGTTTCCATGGAGAATGCTAACAACAGAACCAGAAACACCGTTATCCTTTTGGTTCAGTGATCTTTCCTATAGCACTACAAGAATCAATTTTAAGAAGCCCCATGTTTTCCAAACTTTCACCAATGGGCTCTGTAGGGTCCTCTAACAATATCTAAGAGACTAACTAGTTTCACATTCCAAGCCACTTAAGACAAGGAGTTCTGATTGTTCTCTGTGAGGAAATCAAGTGACAATCATAGCTGGTAATTTAGGATAGTTTCTTCAGGGCCCAGGCCAAACCTAATACACAAGTGATAACCATTGTTAAGTGCATCTTTGACAAGGATTCATCAAGTATCAAAGAGGTCTATAAATTGGGAGAAATTATGATCAAAGACAAACATAGACCACAGATATCTAATTAATGCTCAATTATTTATGAGTTTAACTTTGGTTAACCTCATTTTCCTTCTTCTAGACAATTTCCAATTCATCTCCACAAAGAGACCAGAATACTTACCTTCCAAAACAAGATTTATTGTGTTCCTTTAATTCAAAGCATACAGTGACTTCTACATTCACTCCACCAAGTTTTGCTAGGAGAGAAAAGGAGACATTATATTTTATCTTGAATTACATATGCCACCATACTTGACTTAGCTCATCCTACTGGAAGCACTTTGACGGCAGATTCTACAGTCTGGTCTGACATCCTCTACGGAATCAAGCCAAGGGAATCACACATAGTTACAGCTGGAAAAACGTTTGTTCTGGGTTGATACTTTTAGCCTTTACCACCAAGACTTTATCACCAAGATCTATCTTGACAGCCTCTAAACAGGAGACCTTCTTGCCTTCCGTTTTCATATTGACAAGGAAGGTAAAGGGAAGAACTGAGAAGTACCCAAAGTCAGCTAGCAGCCAGCACAGATAAATCATCTGTGGAGATATTGTTTCTTTCAAAAGATATAAACATAAGAGGAAGTCCTAGTGTTTGAAACAATTGTGCATAATAAAATACTCCATGAAAACCTAGAAATCCAGATGCAGATCAGTAACATAGTGGCTAAATAAGCTGTTATGTTCATGCAATGGACAAGTGTACAGACATTAAGAAGAACGAGATACTCTTTTCTATGAGATTCTCTTTTCACTGAACTCATCAGTGCTGCAAAAACAATGTTACATAATACTTTTTCTTTAACATTATATCAGGCATCCTCATCTTGTCCTGCATTTATTGCCAGTGTTACTAAAGTTTATCATTTACCTCTTTCTCTTGTAGACATATAATTTCTTCTTATTTTGGAAGCATTCATCAATCCCTATTTTACTCTTTCTTTTAAATTACAAATGAATATTGAATTTTATAAACTATCTTTTGCGGGATATTTCAAGTGATTGTATAGTATTGCTCTCCTTGGACCTTGTTATATGGTAAATTATATTTTGTTATTTTATATATGCTATTTATTATATGTCGTATTATGTTTACTAATTACATTTATTATATTATAATTACATTATAACTAAGGTAGCATTTTGTTTTAGATAGGCAAAACAACCAGTGGAATAGGAAGCATCTTAAAATTAGATGCAAGAGCATAAGGGAATTGAGTTTAAAATAAAATTCACATTTTGGATCAGTAGCAAAAATTATTCAACAAAAGTGGGAAAATATGGCTATCATTACTAAATTCTAGATACAGCAAGTAGTTAAAAGTTAAAAAATAATGAAACTGTAAAAGTATCAGAAACCTGGGAGACATGAAATAAAGTATTCATGAGGAATACCTTTCTCAGATACAAAGAAAAAAGGATACATTTAATGATATAAGAAATAAAATTTGCCTCATGGCAAAATGCACTACAAAGGTCAGAAAACAAGCAAAAGAAATTGGGAAATATATTAAGAAATGGATATGCTTTCTTTACAACTTTTGAGGAAGCACATGTTTCTTTTTCCTTTAACCTGTTATGGGGGTATTAATCTATAATGTAAGTGCATGGTTCCTTTCCTTTAACCTGTAATGTGAGACTTAATCTATATGGTAAGTGCATGGTTCCTTTCCTTTCATCTGTAATGTGAGTGTCAACATGGGGCACTGTTTCCAAGCACAGACTTTGGATGTTCCTGTACTGGTCCCATCACTGACCATCCACAAAAACTTACAAATGTTGCTTCACTTTCCTGGGGGTTAGAGTCTTAGCTAAGAAATGGAAGCAAAATAGAACTTTCCCGCAGGGATGATAGAAAGTTTAAAGGAGTAAATATGTAAGTGACTTAGCACAGTGCCTAGTACAAGAGAGATCAATATAAGTACTTATCATTTTTTAAAGAGACAGATGAAAGAAATAAAATGTGGTGTTTTCAATCTATTGATATATATCCTTGACATTAAACTACCTTTTCATTCATTGGATTACCTAACTTGCTCATGCTTTTTCTTACTCTAGTGAACTTGGGTAGCTAATATCATAGTTTAAAATTTTTGCTTTTATATTTACAAGTAAATTTGACCTGTAAATTTCTTTTTCCTTACAGTCCTAATCTAGTTTCAGTATTAGGATTTTATAGACTTCATAAGATGAATAAAGGAGAATTCTTCCTTCGCTATCTCTAGAAGTTTTTCTTTGTTCATATTGATGTTATCTGTTTAATAGAAGTTTCATAGAATTCACCTCCCAAATGATCTGGCTGGGTCTGGTATTTTCTTGGTGAAAGATTGTAAACTACTGACATAATTCCTTTACTGGTGAAAGAACTCCAGCTATAAATTTCCTCTTGTGTCAGTTTTGGTAAACTTTAGGAGCTAGGAAATTGTCCACTTTACAGAAATGTTCAAATTTACTGGCATTTCATATATTCTCTGCTCTAACATTGTCCTGATTCTTTCTGTATATTATTTACTTATGTTTTTGTTTTGCTTAATCAAAGTGTGTTTTTTAAATCTTTTCAAAGAATATTCTTTTGACTTACTAAATCACCTCAATTTTATACTTTTTTCTGTTTTATTAAGTTCTGCTCATATAGTTATTATCTATTTTTCTATGTTCTCAGGGTTTATTGTTTTACTCTTCTGATGTCAATTAAAACACTTGGTTATTAATTTTAAGAAATCTTTTTAGTTATAAATAGTTGAACTTTTTGAAGATTCCAGATTAGTTGTAAGTATCTAAGGGTCAGCTCGTCCACACTGTTGCTAGCCTAAGGCTTAGTTCACCCTACCGCAATGTATATATTGACATGTTTTCCCCTCGACTTTCTGTGTTTTGCTACTTCTCACTTTTCTTTGGAGAGAAGCCCTTTGACATAACCTTAACTTATTTTACAGCCAATAAGTCTTTAAAGTAATGTGTATTTTTTAAAGATAAATCTACTTATATAATTAGGCAGAAAATCTGACCTGCCATATTTTTAAAAACAGCATAAATTCACACTTCTCCATGATTAATCTGCTGTATTACACAACCTTCGAGTTTTTAGCTTTATCAATGACATGTACTTGAAAAATGTTTTAAAGATCCTACCCAGTCTTTTAAAACATCCTTGTTCCTTGTTTCAGTTCTAGTTTTATGTATATTTTCTGCCTTGCACCTGATTATTCCAACATCTGATGGATGGCCTTGGGAATATAATTCTGGTATTGATTGTTTTTTGCTGATTCTCTCCACTTCTAGCTGATTTCTTCATTATTGTGTAAATTTAGATCATGAGCTCATGTTTAGCTAAACTTTATCTGTGGGAATGCTATAGGCCTGTGTTGAAGGTCTACCTCTCCAGAAAGGGTTTAGTTTTGTGTTTGGAATACCACCGATTTGGGAGCATTTTAAGTTAATTTCTTAGCTTCTGTTTGCAAGACCGCACATAAATTTGCAACCCAAACACTGGGAACACAGATCTGGGGTTCAGAATTCTCAAGATTTCCTACCTGTTTCCTACCCAGAGCAGAGGCCAAGAGAATTTGGTCTTAGTCTCCCTTTGCCAACAGATATTTTTTTCTCCTGGCACACCCTTTCATTGAAGGTGAAACTAGGGATAGATAGGTTTAGTTCTAACTTCCCATCTAGTAGGGATGGAGTCTTACCTCCTGCCTCTCACGTGGTTATGGCCATTTATAAACAAGTCTCTATGTCAGGTGTGTCACTAAACTATGGCCTGTATTACAAATCCAGACACAAGCCTATTGCTATGGCCTGTGAGCTATGAATAATTTTCACATTTTAACTGGTAACATTTTAAATGGTTACCTAAGTACCTAAATAATATCCTCAATTTTGCTCTTTGGTCTACAAAGCCTAAAATATTTGCCACTTGGCTCCATAAAAACAGGATTTCCAGCTTCTGTTCTAAGCTATCAAGATCTTCAACCCACTCCTAATATAGCTATAACTCTCACACATGTACCACCCTTCTTTCATGGGTCCTGGAAATTTCTACTGCATACTTCAAAAATCAACCACGCACTTAAAAATAAGTTGTGTACATTTAACCTAGCATACCTAACCCTTTTCCTTCAGGAGAGTTTTTCAAGTCATCTTGCCCACCGTATTCTTTAGAGCTTCATTAATAATGGCAAAAAATTAAAACAACTTAACATTCAACAAATGGGAATTGTTCATAACAATTATAGAAGCACATACAGTAGAAAACTATAAACTCTTATTGAAACAGTGAGACATAACTAGTTTTATTCTTAGAGAACTATGTTTATTTAGGTCCCTTTTGTTTAAATAAGTATATTTCTGTGTATGTATGTATATAGTCATGTATTTATATACACATACATTATTTGTATGATATAGTTATATAAACGTATGAAATACATACCTATACACATACCTTTGATTTATATTTGTATACATACACAGGAATATAATTATATATATTATATAGTTATATACATTGAACTGAAAACTGGTAGTATACATATATATCGTGTATCAATGTGTGTCGTCTATGTGCATGTGTAGAAAAGCAGGTTGAGAGATATGGAAGCATGAGTTAGACAGGGCTCACGATTATAAAAGTAGTTATGTGTAGGTAGTGAGCTTAAGGCCCATTTGATTGAAAATATTGCATATTTTTACATCAATTGTTAGGATGAACAGATTCCTATGTAAATAAAATTATAAATAGCTATACATACTTGTATGTGTAATGTACAATTAAAATGTATATAGTTTTATAGATGTATTATATTTATATTACATAATATAATTGTCTTATACTAATACATTACGTATTGTGTTATATAGAATATATGAACTCTAGTGTATTATATCAGATAATAATAAATATATATTTATAATATATATAAATATATATTTATAATTTATATATTATGATATAATTGTTTTATAATCAATATTACAGGATATATCTTATTAATATTATGAACATATTAACCATATAAATACATTTCATTACCCATATATTTTGTATATAATATACGCTAGGCAAAAATATATATTAATATAATACATAATTGTTATACATTAATATAAATATTAGCATATTAAATTTATATATCAATATAATATTTAATATTGGTATATTTATATTATATTTAATATATACATAGCTAATGCTCTTTAAAGCCATCTGCTACAAGTAGAATAAGACCAGGAGTATGGCCAAAGCAAATTCTAAAAATATTAGATTACTTCTATTCATTTATATGTCATTTTCCTGGAATCTGCATCTGGCTATTAGAGAGGACACACAGCAAAATCAACACAAAGTGCCCAGGAGGACATAGGATCCTTTACTTATCGGAGCCTCAAAGGAAACACAGTGCTATCCAGTCCCCCATCAAAGAGCCAAGAGCAAACCTTGAAGCACCCAGTAAAAGCCCATTCAAACAAAAAAGCTTTCCCACTTAAACTGGAAAAAGTTAAGTTCCCAAGAGACCCCCTACACCAACCACCGAAGCTCATTTGGCAGTAAAAACAAAAATGTTCACCGAACAACAAGAAACCCAAAACAATAGTTGTTTTAGCACAAACAAAGAAAAAGCAGCTAATTAGTGTCTCTCCTGTTTGAAAGAAGGGGGTGGGAAGTGGGCAGAAGACCTGATAGGAAAGATAAAAAGAAAAGGAAAAGGAAAATAAGTTTCCAGTTTGACACTCAAGCTGTCTTCTGCATCCATTTTGTCAAGACCACCAAGTCAATGTGGAGGCTTTTTCCTCTTTCCCTTTTCTTTTCATGAGACTGGTCACAACCAGCACTGCAGATTCCATCGAATTAAGGAACGCTGTTGCCTACATGTGTGAATGAGCTGTGAGTAAAGTACTGAAGTAGAGGACACCTGAAGTGAAATGTCTTCATGAATGTCCATGTGGCTGAGCAGGAAGTTAACCTTTCACAGATGTGCTAAAGAAGAAGAGTTGGCTTTTATTTTATTTACTTTTCCCTGCACTGTGTTGAATGACTATCATCTACAAGTTCAGGCTACTTTTTGCTGAGGATTAATGCACTGGGAGAGCTGAGAGAAAACTGAACAGTAGAGCTGTCTTTTTCTTGACCAGTTCACCTTACTTTCCCAAACTCTAAGTCTTTCCCTAATTCTTTCTCCTTTTTATTGTAGTAAAATGAACAGAACACAAAATTCACCATTTTGATCATTTTACAATTCACTGTACCATTCAGTGGAATTTAGTACTGTCCCAATGTTGTGCAACTATCACCGCTGTCCAGCTGAAAAACATTTTCATCACCCCACGAGGAAACCTACACCCATTTTAAGGAGCCATTCCCTATTTCCCTCTGTTCCAAACCCCTGGCAACCACTAATGTATAATATTTGCCGTGTGTATGGATCTGCCACTGCTGGACATTTCGCATAAATGGAACCATATCATATGTAGCCTTTCCTGCCTGATGATAAGTTGTGCAGTGGTAGGAAAAACTAAAATGCGATGTACTGTATGATGTATGTTTTACTGAAGTGGCTTGGTCAGATTATAATGATTTATGATAAAATCATGTAAAGCAAGCATCACAATTCTCCAGGAATGTTCTGAAGAATGCTAATGTTAATTATGAATATGTGAATCCCAAATCTTTCATTTGTATTGACCCTATCTCATTAATTCTTCTCCCAACACTGCTATAACTAGAGTTGAGTTCTAAAATGTACCTTCCTCTTTTCCCATAGAAATTGTCCCACAATTTCAAAAAGTTCTCAAAGGTGAAAAAGTGCACACGACGTTTATCACGTTTGCAAATGCCAAGGGAAATGCTAAGCTAACACTGTCCAAAATGCAATATTCTTCTGTGAGAGCACCCAACTTTAAACAAATACACATATTCTAAATACAGCTTAGATCTGTGACATGTTTTGGCCACTGAAGTATGAGCAGACATGATGGCCTTAAATGAGCAGAAGAGGCCTTAAATGGGCTTGTGCGGTTGGGCTCACCTCTTATGTTTCAGTGAACTTTTAGAGAAGACAGGGCCTGGGAGCTGCGGCCTCACAGTTGGGCTCCAGACGAAGAGGTGTGTGACAGACCTCAAACTGACCCAAAACACGGAGCAAAACTAGCCATCTAGAGGTCTAAAAGAGAGCCACTGCAGCTAGCCCATAGGTCCAAGAGAAATAAATTCTTGTTTATGTAACTGACTTTGGTGTGATTTGTTCCAAAGCATTATCACAGCAAGAGCTGACTAACACAACATCCTCCAAATCATTGTTATGTAAATGGATGCCACCATGCCTACATGTAAGGCAACTGTGTACTCAAATTGTGAGAATTCTTGAACTCTTGGTGCCTCTCCAACACAATGTACATGGCTAAATTTCCACAAATAAGTTCACTAATATACCACAAAGATCTCCCTAAACTTTTATTAAATGTAATGCAAAGTTCTTTCTTTTCATTTTCTGCTTCTCCATAGTTAAAATGCTGTTTATCAATGTAAAACGGTTCTTGCCGTTTGGCTTCTGTCGTTAGAGTCTTTTGAACTCTTTGGCTTTTCAGCTCCTAGGCTGTAACATTTGAATCAGCAAATGCCCCAAGGAGAAAAGCTGCACCAAGTGTCAAGCTTGCGTCTGTGTTTCCCTTCTCTCCACAACTTGGCCCACATGTCTTGGTGTCTCTCTAACACTCAGACGCCAGCGAACAGAAGTTTTCCTACTCGATCCAGCTTGTCTAAAATTCCTTTAGACTTCGCCTGATCTTATGTTATTATTCAACTATCATCTCAATTACCCCAGGAAGAAAATTTACAATTTTGAGAGAAAAGGGAACCCTGGTACATTGTTGGTCGGAATGTAAACTGGTGCAGCCACTGTGGACAACAGTATGGAGGGTCCTCAAAAACTAAAAGTAGAACTACCATATGACCTCGCAACTCCACTCCTGGGTATAAATCCAAAAAGAACAAAAACACGTGTTTTCAAAGACATGTATTTGAAAAGATACATGCACCCCAATGTACGGAGCATCAGTATTTACAATTACCAAGATAGGAAGCAACCTAAGTGTCATCAACTGATGAATGGATAAAGAAGATGCGGTACATATAACCAATGGCATACTACTCAGCCTTAAAAAAGAAAGAAATGTTGTCATTTGCGGCAACATAGATGGACTTGGAGGACATTGTGGTAAGTGAAATAAGTCAAACAAAAACAAACACTGTAGGATATCACCTATATATGGAATCTAAAAAATACAGCAATCTACCGAATATAACAAAAAGAAGGGGAGACACAGATATAGAGAACAAACTAATGGTTGCCAGTGTGGAGGGGGAGGAGGGGGCAATACGGGGTGGGGAAGTGAGAGATGTAAACTACTGGGTGTACGATAGGCTCAAAGATGTATTGTACAACACAGGGAATATAGGCAATATTTTGTAATAACAGTAAATGTAAAGTGACCTTTAGAAAGTATATAAAAATATTTTAAAACAGAAATCATACTGAAAATTGGAAACAATTTAAATGTCCATCAACAGGAAAATGCACATATAAATTATTGTACTTCCCTACATGGGAATCCTACATTGTGAGGAAAGTACATGAACTAGACAGATCTTTATGTGTCAGCATGGATGAACCTAGCAAAGATAACACTAAAAAAAGCAAGTAAGAAGAGAAAACATAGTAGAATACTATATGAGGTTTAAGAATACTTAAAAATGTAGCCTAAATAGAAAGACATCCATGCAGTGATGGAGACCAAGTTCAGAAGAGTGGTTACCCAGGGTCAGCTGGGGAGTGGCTGTGTTTGGGAAAGTGGTCGCAGCAGGCTCTTCAAGAGGAATGGTAATGTTTCACTTCACACGCTGGCTGGAGGACGGAGGAGTGTCTGCGATATTATAATGTGAGCATGCTGCATGTGAAAGCCATTTCTGACCACATCTAGGGGATCTGATACGCGGGAGCTGGTAGTGGGTGGAGGCATCCAGAAGGTGGTGGTAGAAGAGGAACGTTGTATGCATAACGCCTAAGGCCTGACCAGAGAACGACCACTGTTCTAGAAACTGGACAGAAATCCAACTTCTACGACCAATGTTAAAAGACAAACTGAGGCATATTTAAAATAAGACTTTACGTGAGCAAAAATAGATTCAATTCAGGCACCACCAAAGCGGAAATGGTGAGGAGCACTCCAGCCACAGGAGCTGCAGAGATGTTTATTTTAAAAGGGCAGAAGCAAAGCAAGGTAATGACTGACTTGTTATAACTTTAAAGCCTAGTTGGTGATTTGTGACTCGTTGTCCTCAGCAGTGTTCGCCACCCTGAGGCGTTGACAGACTTAGATTTTTGTTGGTTTACATAGGCGGCCGCATCACTAGAGCCACCGCAGGCTAACGGCCTCCTTGCAGGGTTAATTTACTAACACCAGTTGTCTGAGTCCTTACTCTTACTCAGTCACTTCACTTCCTACGCCTCAGTTTCTCTTCTGGAAAGTGGATATTCAGTAGTAAATTCTCTGTGGAGTTGTCAGTACCAAACAAAGTGATTATTAGTAACCACGATCATGTCCTGAATGCATGGAACACGTCACCATTTGCCAACTACCGTGTCAAATTAGCAGAAACTACAGAAATTAAGAGCTCTCCGCATAAATTCACACACCCGTGCACCAGGTAAGGGACCACAGGCAGACGTTCACTCAGCCTTTCGTGTGTCCCTCACGGAGTGCAGGCTCTCTCCTGGGTGGGGGGAGCACAGACACTTACGGGAGTTTACTTTTAAAATGCGTTGATACAACCAGGTCTCAGTTTTGTTTGGATGAGTCAGCAAACGCTTTTTGGAAACCCCAAAGTCTCCACACCTCGTATGTTTCGCGCTGCCTTAGTCTCAGAGCTCAAGCCCCTACTCTTCAGGCCGCGTCACCATGGGAGACAGGGCTGCGTGCGGGCGCACGGCGAGCGTGCTGACGTCCTCGAGCCCCGCCCCAACGGTCCCGCCCGCTGACGTAAACACCAGCTCCGTGGCATGGAGGCCCTAGATGCCTGCGCCAACACCGGGCCGCGCGGGGTCTCTGGAGCGCGGCATGGGGGAGTCGGCGTAGCTGGGGCCCGTGGCCCTATGTCTTCTGGCTGCGACGCCGGTCCTGCGCAGGCTGCGGGGCCGCAGCCGCCGGGCGGTGGGCGCCCGAGGGGCCGGGGCCCCCAGGCGGGTGTGGCCATCGTGTCCGCAGCCAGCGTTCCCGAGGCCGTGCTTGGGCCATGATCACTCGGTGAAGCTGTGCCGGGACAGCGCGGCCGACTTCTTTCCGCGCTCTGAGGACCTGTGCGCGCTGCAGGACTTGGTGCCTCTGCCCTCTGTGCACGCTTCCCTGCGGGATGCCCCGCCGGACTTAAGGCCGACCGCCTCCGCGGGGTGCACTTGGCGCTGCTCCTGAGCACCCGCTGCCCCTGATTTGTATCCAGAGCTTCTTCCATCCACGGCTTGTCGAGACAGGTTTGTACTTCCCGCTTCCAGGGCCCCTCGTGTTGGCGCTGAGAAGCGGGGTTTTTGATGGTGCAAGGTGGAGGGTGGGCACTAGAACCAGTGCCCAGTGCCCGGGTGTGCGTGCACTAGACGGGGCGTGTGGCCTAGGACTCCTGCCAGCTCGGTGACCCCGGCCGAGTGCCTTAAGGCTTCCTGGTCTCAGTGTTCTCATCTGTAGCGTGGGCTTAACAGGTCCCAGTCTCTGTGGTGGTTACAAGGATGCACTGTATTAATGCTTCTAGACTCTACAAAGTAGAACACTTAGCACAGTTTGGAGCATCGTTAATTGTTGCACAGATGTTTCCTGGTCTGTTGAATGACTTTGCCTGGTACACACCAAAGCGATTAGGAAATGGATATATCCCAGCTTCATTTCCTTTCCATTAAAACAGGGTTCAGGAAAAAAATTTTTTTTCAATAGTCGTATCAGATAGTGCAAAGCTCACTGGTGTGAAGGCAGCTTAGGGTTTGAATTCCAGGGCTTATGCTGTCTGTGGCCTGGGCAGGTTTCTTATGGACTACAATCCCCACACTTGTAAAATGACATTAATAACCACTCTTTCTGTGGGTTCTTAGAATGAATTAAGCAGGTTATGTGTGTAAAGTAGCCTGGCACTTGAATGAGTTGTCAGAACCAAGGGCTGCTGGAGACGATGCTTCTGCCCTAGGTAATCTCCCCTTCTACTGGGCGGCAGGTAAACACAAGCACAGTAGTCAGTGCTCTGGAAGAAGTGAGTTCTGGTGCTATAGAGCATAGAATCTTTTTTTAAATTTAATTATTATTTTATATTGGAGGTTAGTTGATGTACAATATTGTGTTAGTTTCAGGTGTACAGCAAAGTGATTTAGTTATTCATGTATCCATTCTTTTTCAGATTCTTTTCCTGTAAAGTTTGTTACAGGATATAGAGTAGAGTTCCCTGTGCTATGCAGTAGGTCCTTGTTGATGATCTGTTTTATATAGAGTCGTGTGTCTATGTTAATGCCAAACTCCTAATGTATCCCTCCCCCCGATCTTTCCCCTTTGCAGAGCACAGAATCTTGGAAGGGAAAGTTCAGGGTAGGCTTCTTGGAGGAGGTGCCATCCTTTCTAAGGATATGTAGAAGCTCCTGGGGTGGCAGGAGAGAGCAGTGTGTGTTGATGTTTGAGAAATATAAGAAAATATGGCAAAACTAATGTACAGGACTGGAACTCAGGGTTTGGGAAAGAAATGAGAGTTGATACTGGAAAGTTAGTGGGGCCCAAGAGAAGGGGGCCTTGTTTGTCCTGTCAGAAGTTTGGGTGTTTATCCTGAAGGCTGTGGGAAACACCAAAGAAGACTGAGATGGACTTGTGGTTCAGAGGCTCACTCGGACCTCCATGTGGAAGGCAGTTGATTTGGTGCAGGCTGAGTTGTAATCTGAGGGTCCCACTTAAGTTATAAAAGGTGGGACTGGATTTTGCAGATCTGAGAGAGAATGGGTGAGGCCTGGTGACCAGTTAGAAAAGAGAGGGCAGCAAGCGTGGGTGACAGTTTACAGCTGCATCTTTTTGAGAGATACAGAGCACAGTAGAAAGGGATTGGGGGTGGCGAGAGGATCTTACTTCATCTTCAGTGCTTTAGAGGGGCCTGGTAGACGGGTCTGGACCCAAGGTACAGATCTGGGCTTTTTGGGAGGACAGGTGTTTGAAGGCATGGGAGAGACTTAGGTTACCCACAAGAAGATCCAAAGAATCATAGGTCTTAATCATAGACTTAATAACTAACAGTTGCAGCCTCTTCCAGGGATGTGACTTTAACCAGTTACTCTGGAATTACCTGGTTAGTTCCAGTGAGATAATCTGCCTCATAGACAGGTGACATCCCCCCCAAAAAGGTGACCTTGCTTGAAATAATACTTTGTTAGAAACTTCTTTTTGCCCCCTTCTGTGTATAAAAGCCTTCCATTTTGTACAGATCCTCAGAGCTCCTTTCTGCTTGCTAGATGGGATGCTGCCCAATTCATGAATCATTGAATAAAGCCAATTACATCTTCAAATTTACTCCATCAAATAATGTTTTTTAACACAAGAATTAATATTGAAAATGTAATCATGTTGGTCAAAGCTATTTGTGAGTATATGAAAATATAACATTTACATCTAATGCTTATACTTATAAATTATAGTAAGTCCCCTACATATGAATGAGTTCCATTCTGAGAGCTCATTCATAAGTCCAATTTGCTCGTTAAGTCCATCAAAGTTAGCCTAGGTACCCAACTAATACAACAGCTATATACCATTGCTTTTACACTTGCTTCCAAACATCCTGGGCTTGAAATAAAGATACTGTATTATTATACTGTATACAGTACTGTACAGTAAAATACACAAAAGCACAACCACTTGTAGAGGACGCATGCACGTGACAATGGAAGCCAGACACATGAAGTAACTTACATGATTGGACATGTGAACACACGTTTGCATCTTTGAAAGTTTGCAACTTGAAGGTTCATATGTAGGGGGCTTACTGTATTGCAGAAGTAAAGTAAAAACTATGTCAGGATAAAATATTGGAATTAAAGAATTCTGGATTTATTATATAATTTGGAAAGTAATAATTAACATTTTAACATGTACTATTTTAGAAAGTAGCCATTGTAAGATAAAAACAGTATATAATATCTAAAATAGTGTGACCAAAACTGCAAGAACTGATAAATTAATTTAGCAAGGTAGCATGATACAGGATTAACATACAGAAATCTGTTGCATTTCTTTACACTAATAATGAAATATCAGAAAGGGAAAGTTAAAAAAAATCTCTTTGAAAATCATATAAAAAGAAAAATACTTAGGAATAAAGCTGACCAAGGAGGTGAAAGACCTATATTCTGAGAACTGTAAAGGAATTTGAAGATCATTCAAAGAAATGAAAAGATATGCCATGTTCTTGGATTGGAAGAACTAATATTGTTAAAATGGCCATACTGCCCAAAGCAATCTACAGATTTGATGCAGCCCCTATCAAATTACCAATGGCATTTTTCACAGAACCAGAACAAATAATGCTAAAATTTATATGGAACCATGAAAGACCCAGAATTGCCAAAGCAATCCTAAGGAAAAACAACAAAGCGGGAGGCGTAACTCTCCCAGACTTCAGACAATACTACAAAGCTACAGTAAACAAAACGGTGTGGTGTTGGCACAAAAACAGACATATGGGTCAGTGGAACAGAATAGAGAGCCCAGAAATAAACCCACACACCTATAGTCAATTAATCTCTGACAAAGGAGGCGAGAATATAAAATGGGAAAAGGACAGTCTCTCTGCAAGTGGTGTTGGGGAAGTTTGACAGCTGCATGTAAATCAATAAAGTTAGAACACACCCTCACACCCTACACCAAAATAAATTCAAAATGGTTTAAAGACTTAAATATAAGACATCACAGAATAAAACTCCTTGAAGAGAACTTAGGCAAAATATTTTCTGACATAAATTATACCAATGTTTTCTTAGGTCAGTCTCCCAAGGCAATAGAAATAAAAGCACAAACAAACAAACAGAACACAATCAAACTTATAAGTTTTGCTCAGCAAAGGAAAACATAAACAAAATGAAAAGACAACCTATGGAATGGGAGGACATATTTGCCAACAATTCGGCTGACAAGGGATTACTTTCCAAAATATACAAACAGCTCGTACAATGCATAACAACAACAACAACAACAACAAATCCAAAAATGGGCAGAAGACCTAAATAGACATTTCTCCAAAGAAGACATACAGATAGCCAAAAGGCACATGAAAAGATGCTCAGCTTCACCAATTATCAGAGAAATGCAAATCAAAACTACAATGAGATATCACCTCACACCAGTCAGAATGGCCATCATCAAAAAATTCTACAAATAATAAATGTTAGAGAGGGTATGAAGAAAAGGGCACCCTCCTACACTGTTGGTGAGAATATAAATTGGTGCAGCCACTATGGAAACTTGTATGGAGTTTCCTTAAAAAAATAAACAATAGAACTATCATATGACCAGCAATCCCACTCCTGGGCATGTAGCTGGAGGAAACTCTATTTGAAAAGATACATGCACTTCTGTGTTCATAGCAGCACTATTCACAATAGCCAAGACATGGAAGCAACCTAAATGTCCATCGACAGATGAATGGATAAAGAAGATGTACATATATACAATAAAATACTACTCAGCCACAAAAAAGAATGAAATAATTCCATTTGCAGCAACATGGGTGGACCTAGAGATTATCATACTAAGTGAAGTAAGCCAGACAGAAAAAGACAAATATCATATGATATCGCTTATTTGTGAAGTCTGAAAAAAAAATGATACAAACTAACTTATCTACAAAACAAATAGACCCACAGACCTAGAAAACAAACTTATGGTTACCATAAGGGATAACAGGGAGAGGAGTGGAGGGATAAATGAGGAATTTGAGATTAACATATACACACTACTATATATAAAATAGATAATCAACAAGGACACATTGTGTACCACAGGGAACTGTATTCAATATCTTGTAATAAACGATAATGGAAAAGAATATTAAAAAGAATATATACATATATATATATATATATATATATATATATATATATATATATATATATATATATATATATATATAACCAAATCACATTGTCAGAAAATAACACATTATAAATCAACTATACTTCAATCAAAAAAAATAAAATAGTTGTGTGAAATGCAATTAGAGTAGTATATAAGTGAAATCAATCCAAAATTGAAAAGTTACACTAAAACACACACACACACACACACACACACACACACACACCCAAGTATATGTACCTACATGCTAACCAACAAAACAAATGTTGAAAATCAGATAAATAGAAAACATTAAATAAGTAAAATAAGATTGTAAGAATGAATCAATATATATGAAATTAAATGTGCCAAAGAAATAATCCAGGTTAAAAAAAATCAATAAGTCAATTTAAAAATAAAGTTATATGCTTTTTTGCAAGGGGATAAGTTTTAGGCCCTAAGTAAATTTAAAAAAACCCAAAAAACTTAGAATTTGAAATTAAAAGAGCATAAATTTATAAGCAAACCAAATATTTAAAATATCAATGATGTATTTGTGTTCATGTCAAACAAACAATACGTTAAATAGTAGTATTAAAGTCATCAGGATGATAAAAATCATACTGAGTATAAATTATAAATATGTATGCATCTAATAATAGCACCACATATATACACATGTAGCAATGTAGAAATGCTAAGAAGAAAAAAAAACTTAAATCCAAGCCAGGAATATTAACAAGATGTTAAGAATTGATAAAGATATAGAAGATTTAAACTAAACAAGATCTTGATATAATGAGTATAGATAGAACATGACACCTAACAAATGTAGAATGCATATCATTTTCAAGCAAACATAGCATATCCATAAAAATTAATCAGCTACAAGGTAATAAAGCAAGTTTTATTATATTCCCAGAACCAGTATCCTAAAGAACACATTCTTGACCAGAACGCAATTAAGCTGGTATTTGATATAAAGGGATTACTAAGGAACAACCACATCTGAAGTTAGGGAGAAATAAACTTACTCTTGTAAGTAACCCTTAGATGAAAGAAGAAATAATAAAGTTTAAAATCATATGACTGAATAGTAACAAAAATACTGCAGAGTGAAACTTCTCTGTTGAAGCTGAAGGGGTACTTTGCACAAAATAAAATACACTTAATTTAAAAATAAAGATAGTGACAGAAAATGCTGCAAAAAGAAGAAAGTGTTATAGCCGACAAGCCTACAAGTACAGGAAGGAAAATAAAAATCTTATTTATTGTCTAACCATCAGCGAGTGTGTGGAAGCCAGGAGAAATCTGGCTCCTTTCCCAGCTGAATATAAATGAAATTAAAGGAATTACAAGGCACAGGTTACTGATCACCAATAGACTTGCGTGCAGTATCAATCACATGAGAAAATGTATAATTGCTCCTACTGGGATGCAAAATTATTCCAACCAACATGTTCCTGCTCTCAAAGATGAGAATTATGAAGAAAAATGGAAGGAGTTAAGCTAGCTCTCGTGAGAAATAGAATGGTAGTCACTTAACTGAAGTTTTAAACCCAGCAGGAATCAACAAAATTCCTCCAAGTGAACTGCTTATACTTGTAAAATGGACTCACAAACCAGATGAAATGTTACCAAAATGTTCATTCAGGATTAACGGGTTTATAAATCAAGGGAAACACATTATTTTGCCATGGTACCCTTTATTTTACTAAGTCTATTTCTTAATTTTTTATCATGCCTTTTATCTAATGGATTTGAGATCATTTATTAGGTTACCATATAGTGCAAACATTGCAATGGGTGTTACAAGTCACCTGGATTGAGCTATTTATTATTATTGGGCTCTAAATTTGATTTATATCTTCATGGCACTAGAGTGTGGGCACCTTGAAGGCAGAACTAATGTAACATAACCTGTAGTTATTTTCCTAATTAGTAAAATATTTTCTTAAAGGAGTATTTAGTCCTTAATATGAATATTAGTCATACTATTCTTCCTCCTTACCTTTCTCACAGCCAAAAGTAACAAATAAAAATATTTGAATTACTGATTTTTGAAAATAAAATAAATGTCTTCATGATAAAAGTAAGAGTAACTGATAAAAAGACAGTGACAAATTGGAAATATACTTGCAATACGTGGCAAAAATATTAATTTCTGTGAGGAGAAAAACCGAATTTATAGGACACTAAGAATACAACTGGACATTAGACATGAAAACTTAACTTTGTTTATAATAAGATTAAATCTTACATTTTAAATTATTTTATCTAGAAAAGTGTGGGGAGGAAGAGTAGAAATGGGTGGAGATTGTAATAGGGGCTGGGCAGGCGTGAACCTACCCCCCGTCCCTGCCTCAGCGACCTAATGGCAGCAGCGGTCCCCATGGGTCGTGGTGCACAGAGGCCTCAGCACCTGGAGTACACGGACACTGTCATCCAGGTAAGAGCTTCAACCGGCTTCAGACTCTCTGCTCAAGTTTCAAAACTTGGTCCAGCTTTGATCAGTTGTCCACCCCAGGAAGAGGCCAGAGGTCAAGGTTCAGCTGCAAGGACTTTGCACATCATTACTTCAGGTCCGCCTCTGTGGTTGGGCTGTTCTCGTCAAAGGGCAGTTGTTGGCAGCTGGGAATTCACCTGACTGGTATTTGCTACAAATGATTCTCTCCAGTTTAAAGGAAAAGCCTGAGGGCCGGCGGGGTCCTGGGCGCCTGGCTCCCTCAGTGATGAAGGCTGGGCAGGGTCTGGGGACCTGGCCTGGAGGGCACCGCCACCTGAGATCTGCTTCTTCAAGCAGGCCTGGGCACTGGTGGGAGAACCCAGACTGGTTGATGGACGGACACTCCCGGGCAGGGTAACCAGCCTGCACACAGACCCCCTCCTCTTGGCCAGGACCTGGACTCTGGAGAGCAAGAGTTGAGCCTCGGGACCTTGCCCTTTCTTGTCAGTACAGAGAGTAACATTTGTTTTGATGGAGGCTTACAGGAACATCGTGACCTGACCATGACCTGACCTCAAGAAAAGAGGATCTGACCTTAGAAGTTTGAAGCAACTAACCACACCCCTCCCTTACCTTTCCCATGAAAGGGCTTTGCTGAAAGCTTTTGGGGAGTTCAGGGTTTTCTAAGGCATGAGCCGCCCATCTCCTCACATGGCCCTGCAGTAAACCTTTCTCTGCTCCAATGCTCCAAGCTCGACATGTTGGTATTGTTTGGCCTCACTGTTTGTCAGGCACATGGACTTGCGTTCAGCAACAGGATGATATTTCAGTCAAGAATAGAACCTCTTTTTATTCTCAACGTGTTACCTTTGTCCATCTTCACCCTGAAATGTGCACTATCAACTGTATTTGGGGGGGCAGATCATTTTCTCCCATATAAATTATTTTCTTAATGAGAGAGTAAATTGTGCGCCTGAGATTCAACTTCGGAAATAAAATGTTTACTCTGAAGAGCCAAACTTGTCCTTGGAAACACACTTTCTAGACAACAGCAGTTGGACCCATCCTGTGCAGAGTCCAGTTCATTCTGAAAGTTCTATTGTGACCTGTCACTATGGTAATATGATAATACACATCTTGGCATTCCATTCCAACTGCCATTCTGTGAACTGAGAGGTTCACATACGGTGACGGATGAGAAGCTCTCACTCTCACCCCTTGAGACTTTGAAAATGGACAATCTGAATTGTTCTGGAGGTAGGTTCATATTCATCCTCTGAAGGCTGTTCCTTCAAATGTGCTGGTTAACTTTTACTGATATATGTTCCTCATCTTTTTTGTTTTCTTTTTTGATTTCTACCACATTTATCTACAGTTATAAATATATTTTATAGTTTGTTATATTACTTAAGTTATATTTTTGATTCTTCTATCAAGCCAGCTGCCTTAAATATTTTCCTAAATTTAGAAAAACATACTATCTCCAAATGCCAATTTTGTACACACTCTACCAGAGAACAGATAAAGGGAACTCACTCATTATGCTTTTACTGAAGCAGGAGAATCTTCATATCTCCTCAGCAATGGTCATTATAGGAGGAAAGGGGAATTACAGCTCAGCTCTTCTAAATGTAGCTGTCAATCTGAAACCAAATATTCAAGGTCTAAATCCAGAGAGTTTTATAAAGGAAAGAACCTGGGATTCACTGGTTGGATTTCCATGGGTTGCTGTGGACAAGATCACTGGCTGTTTGGCGGCTGCCAGGGAGTTTGGTGAGAAGGGCCAGTGCCATCACATTAGTGGAATGAACATTTGGTCACTGAGGGAAGGAGGGTCTGTCTGGTGATTCTCAAGGAGAATCCTGGGGTGGGGTCTCCAGCCTCTGAGTATGGAGATGACTTTCAAAAAGAATGTGGGATTCTATTGCCTTCCACTACAGGGTCTAGAAAATGATGAGTTTATAGAGCCAGAATATTAGTGAGGAAAGACTTGAACGCTTGCCCATTCTTAGCAAGCCCTTGGTCCAGGCTGCTCGAATGGGTGCTCAGATCAATTGTCAGTGAGACTTTGAGCATCACACACTTAACTAAGCCACCAAAGCCCAGCAGAGATGGCCACCTCCCCAGTTAATTCATGGTAACTATTCATCCAAACTTGGTCAATTGAAGGGAAGCTGATTCTTGGTAGAGCCATCATGTGGCCTTTTGCTTAGAGGTTTTGAGCTCTGAGGCAACCTAGGAATGTAACAGACCACTGGTCACTCAGCATGGTGAGCTGGTCATTGTGAAGGATGCTTGTGAGATAGTTGACGGTATGAAGAGGCTGGGGAGAACGGACACAGTTGGAATTCCTGTGGTCCTTCAGGGGAGCTTTGTTCATAAGAAACTGATGTATTTTGAATGAGGGATTGAAATATAGAGACGAAAAGTAGGGTAAGGATTTGGGTTCTTTTCTAGGCTCAGGCAGCTCCTCCAGGGCATCAGCTCTCACCCACAGAAAAATTGGGGCAGGAGAATTTGAGAGAGAGAGTGAGGGGAACTCCTGGCTCAGGGGTCCAGGGGTCTGTCCTGTCACAGATCCATCATTCATCATGGTTGTGATTCTTGGACAGTCACTTATCTCTAAATTTCCACACCCTCCACCATAACATATGGGTTACAGCCCCCACTTTGCCCTCCCCTTCACCCCCAACAGGGCTGGGTGTCAGACATGATAATGGATATTCTCCATGAGCTGTAAAGCATTGTTCCCATGAAAAAGCTGAAGAGTAAGCTTGAATCCCCCTTTACTTGGAGCCGTCAAATCACTTCTCTGCTTTCAACAGCTACGAAATGTCCAGCTTCTTCTTGCCATCATTCAGGATTGAACACTTATAGCGCATTTGTGAAGCACCGGTCCTTTATTTTTCAAACATTTTACCTATATTCAATCATTTTTGGACACATGACATAATGCTAAACTTAGGCCATATTAACATTCCTACATCTCAGAACAGGGAACTGAGGCAAAGAGGGATCTACATATCTTTCCCAAGTACATGCTTCTTCTAAACGGGATTTGAATCCAGTCCATCAGTCATGGTCCCAATGGTTTGCTGAGTTTCTAGACATTCTCAGTTAAATAAAGATATTTGCCCACAAAACCTGTCTGTTGGGTGTTTTCACTGCATACCAAACTGCAAGATCTTCCTAAGTCCAACTTTGATTCAGGAGGCTCTGCTGGGCAGCTGGTGAGGAAAGGGACCAAAGGATTGAACTGTGAATAAATTATTGCTAATTTCCCCATGGTCTTCTGCCAGCAAGATGTCAATAGTTGTCTCTGTTGTAATGCATTTCCCAGGATGCTGCTCCCAGAATGCGAGAAGAAGAAACACTCATCAGAGGTCAAGAATATCAACCCCAGGCTGGCTGAAAAAGATCCGCATCCGGCCACATTTTAGGATGCACCCTATAAATGACCCAGCTGAAGGTACTGTGGAAAATGTCTCATTCGGTTCACTCAAGAATAATTATTCTAGTTGATTCCGTGCCTCATATTGAAGAAAAAGCTATGAAATATTAAGCAGTATTCTTCTTTTATTCCATGTGTTCAAATTGAAACTTACTAAGCCAGCTGGTACAGTTTTAACCATGGAAGTAAACATGCATTTATTTATTTATTTATTTATTTATTTATTTATCTATTGAATTTTATTTTTTTTATTAGTTTCTGCTTTATAACAAAGTGAATCAGTCATACATATACATCTGTTCCCACATCCCTTCCCTCATGCATCTCCCTCCCTCCCACCCTCCCCATCCCACCCCTGCAGGCGGTCACAAAGCACCGAGCTGATCTCCCTGTGCTCTGCGGCATGCATTTAAAATTCAACATTTGGTTCACGTTTAAGAGGGAAGATGGTCTCTAGTTATGGTTTAGACATTAGCTGATTTTTGAACGTCAGCAACAACACATCCCGCCCTGAAACCATGTTTTGAGATTTCTTTAAATTATTAGACATTATTTAGAACAGGATTATATTGACATAAAAGTTGTACATGCAATACAGAAAATTCCTGTATCCTGTCACTCCAGTTTCAGCTATTAATAATATATAGCATAGGTGAAGTACATTTGTTACAATTAGTGAAACAATGTAAGTATATTTTTACTAATGAAAAGTCCATAGTTCACCTCAGAGTCACACCTTGTGTTGTTATATTCAATGATATTTGAAATATGTACAATATTATTTGTCACCATTATGGTGCCATACAGAAATGTGTACACTAATGTTCATAGTCGCATTATTCTTAGTAGCCCAAAGATAGAAACAATCCAAAGTCCATGAGGTGATGAATGGATAAATAAAATGTGATATATACACAGAATGGAATAATTTTCAACCATAAAAAGGAATTAAAGATTGACTTATGCTACAAAATGAATGATCCAAATAATATAAAAAATATATTATTGTTAGTGAAATAAGGCAGGCGCAGAAAGACAAATATTATATGATTCCACTTGTATGAGGTACCTAGTGTAGGCAAACTCACAGACACCGGAAGTAGAAATGACCAAGGTCAGGAGGCAGGAGTAAGGTGGATTATGATTTAATGGGTACAGAGGTTACGTTGAAATGATGAAAAAGATTAAGATGTAGATTGTGTTGATGGGTACACAGCATTGTGAAAGTAAGAAATGCTAGTGAACTGTATACTTCAAAATTATGAAAATTATGTAAATATACATATATAAATATGTATATTTCATCACAATAAAATAAGTCAACAATCCAACAGAATGGACGATGAATGAAGGAGCAACATATTTGATTAGAAGGAAGCTGAAAGAGTCTTGTAACATTTCAAGAAGAAGGGGGATTTGGAGGGACTTTCAAATGGGCAGAGGGGCCGTGGGACTCTATACTGAAACATAGTGCAATGTTAGTGTTCAAGCTTTTTCAGACTGACACTTTCAAATTGATTAGGTTCCCTACAGCTAGAAAGCTAAAGGTTCTCTTCCTCATTTCTGAAATGTTCCTCCCCTTTGCCTTCCTCCACCCACCAGGGAGGTTTGTCCAACAGCACCTCAGTCCACACTCAGTAACCACCTGCATCCATACACTCCCACCCTGTGTCCACATTAACGAGGCTCTCTGAGTAATTCCTGAGCAGCATCACCAGTGTCCTGACACTTACTCTGTGTCCTCCTAGAGCCCCCTGAGGACCTGTTGGAGAAACTGCCCCATGTGAGGACAATTAAAGTGGCTCCTGCTACCTCCAGGGTAAGCTCCCCTTATTTATCAGAGATTAAAAGTTTGCTTCATTTCTTTCTTTTCCAATTGATTTCAGATCTGAAGATCTACAATGTTCAAGACAGCTGATGTATACAATTTTGCTTGGTTGGATGGATGCTGATTGAAGGTCTTTCCCAACAGATAACTCATTCAAAAGGCCATTTAAAAAATGGCAACATCAGTTAGAAACTGTAGAGTCAGACACACTTTCCTCAGCAGAAAATTTCCCTCCTTGAAATAGACTTTTGTATTTGCTCCTGAAAGTGGACCTGAGAGATCTTCCAGGCAAAGCTCCAGCCTTTCCCACAGCTGTCTTCTCTGGTTTCTTTTGGGGCCATTGGCTCAACAACAGTTTCCCATTTGGTTTTCTGAGGACAAAAAAAGAGATGAAATACCTGTGTCCACAGAGCACAGGATGCTGAGATCCTTACACTGTTTTCTCTTCTCTAATCACAGGTGGATTGGACAGCAAACAAAAACGGTATGTATTCAGAGTTCACCCCTGTGCTGAGGAACAATCTAGATGATGAAGAAGGTGGGACTCTCTTGCTGGCTTTGCTTGGAGAGACACCCTGATTCAGGGTCCCTACAGGGATGAGGGCTGGGGGTGTAGAGCTAGAGAGTGATTTCCCAGTAAAGAGCCATGCCCAAGTTCTATGGCCCTGGAAGTAGCTGCATCATTTAGATGATGTGGGTTTGTGTGTATCAGGGTTGGGGTGGGGTCCATGTGTGAGCCTATGTGGTGTGATTGTGAACCTGCATGCGTGAGCGTGTGTGTGTTTCCTCAGGAGATATTTCCCTCTTACACAGCACAATTCACCTGTCAACAAAGCTCGTCACCACTGCACACTGTCTGTACACTACCTTGTTCTTCCCTCAACACAGCTGTTGCCCAGATTTGGTTAATATTCCTTTTCCTCAGAAGGAGATGGTGCAGAGATAAATGTTCTCAGCTCTTGACCTCCTAAGTGGAAAAGCCAAACTGAGAACCCAGGGGTGGGTCCCAATGTGGGTGCTCTGGATCCCTGACCTGCACTTACCACTCAGCCAAGGGATCCTCAGTCATGGAGCAAGGGAGTCCCTGCATCCGTATCCTTGGCTGGAAGTCCTAGCATCTCCAAAGGTCCAGACCTTGCCCATCAGGTGGCCTTAGTGGTCACAGAATCCAGGGCAGCTATGGGTGGACTTATCAGTTGACTTTGGCACAGTCATTAATGTGAAATTCACCTCAGGACCTGCATTCTCCTGGTCAGCTCCCAGATTCTGAGAGGTGTGAGACCCCATGTATACAGTACAGGTCATATCTGTCAGTGCTGGTGTCATTGCTTAAACAAGGCCAAAAGCAGATAAGAATCAGGGAGCTATTTTATTGTATTGGATAACATTACCATAAGCCTTAGAATTGGTCAATTCCTGTAGCCCACACCCAAGGACTCAAAGTGGAACCTGACTGTTAGCCTGTACACTTCTCCTGCGCAGCTGGGTTAGAGACAGGCTGTGCTCAGTCCGGGCTCCCTCTTCATAACGAAGTGTCCCACTTATGGAACAGCTCCCTAGAGTATGGAGAGCCCCTGACTCAGTGGGCATACGTACATTGTATAGAAAACAAAGACTGGGAGAAAAATATGATACGATTGATAGTGGCTGTATCTAAATGGTAGGATTTCAGTTTTGTCAAATCTTGTGTATTTGATTTTCTTTAAGACAAGTGATTAGTGAATAAATATAGCATATTTTGTCTAGGATTGAATTCAGTCCTTTAATGGAGGTTGCTGTTAATCAAGTATAAAATATCATACAACAGAAGACATGATAAATGCAGTAGCTGGCATTGTGGATGCTGGGGAAAGAGTGATCTGGGAAGAATCAAGAGACAGTGGCAATTTAGCAGAAGCTCAAAAGAGGCAGGATGGGTCATGGGTCTGTGTCATTGAAACAGAGCATGCATTATAGTGTTTACCATTTTTTAGATCGACCCTTCCCTTCTGATGAGGCTCCCCTTAGCTAGAAAGCCAAAGCTCTGTTTTCATTTCCTTCCTCTTGTCCTTTGCCTTCCTTCATCCCCCAAAGAGGATGGCCCAACACCAGCTCAGCCCACACTTACTAACCTCCCACATCCATACACACCACCCCATGTCCTCATCGAGAAGAAAGCCCCTGAGTAATTCCTGAGCCGCATCACCAGTGTCCTGACAGTTACTCTGTGTCCCTCCAGCTCTCCCTGAGGTTGCGGTGGATGACCTGCACCGTGATAGGACAGAAGAAAAGCCCCCGTGGATCCCCAAGGCAAGCTGGATTTTTTCTGGTCTGAGATAGAAATATTGCTTTATTTCTCTTTCAATAGAATTAAGTTATGTATATTTGAGGGTATTCCTTCCAGATACATACAATTCCCTTGGTTGGGAGAATGTGGAGTGAGAGTCTATTACCAACTCATGGTGCCTGATTCCACAGGACATTACAATTGGCAGCATCCATTACAGCCTGTAGAGTATGGAGCTCTCTCTCCTGCATCGATTTTTCTTCTAGGAAAAGAATGGCTGTAATTTCCAACCTAAATGGACTTGGAAGTTCCATCCTCCCAGCAAAGTTCTTGCCTTTCAGCCTGAGTAGGTTTGCTCTGATGACCCTTGCTGGGTTCCCTGGACCACTGTTTCTTATGAGGTTTTCTACTGTCAGCAAATGAACAAAAGACCTGAGCATCACTGTGATCTTATCCTCATAGTGTTTTCTCTTCTGTAATTGCAGGTGGCCTTCCCAGAACGTGAAAACGGTATGTATTGTGGAATCAGTCACTTGGGGAGGAAGAACTTTGAAGATGAGAAAGTGGGACATTCTTGCTGGGTTCAGTGTAGAGGGCAAACTGATTCCAAATTTGTGCTGGGAATGAGAGTAGGGGTCCTGGTGATAGAAAGTGATTTACAAGTAATGTGACCAATTACTATAGTCCCAGGAAGAAGCTGTATTACGGTTAGGTGGTGTAGGTTTGTGTGCATGAGACTGGGTGTGTCTGTATGTGAAATGAGTGGGATGATTCTGTGTGTGTATGTGAACTTTTTGTGTTGTGTTTCCCTTGATTTATGTTCCCCTAAACATCACTGTTACTGGTGCCAACTTTCTAGAAAATATTCCCGTCACCACTGCATCATGAATGGGTATGGATATAAAAGTAAATAAACTGTACACTTTCAGTGTGTGCATTGATTTTATACCAGGTGAGCCTCATTTAACCTGGAAAACAAATCCTATCACCACCCAGGCAAATGTTTACTGGATGATGATGATGATTGTTATTTTTTGGCTGTGTTGGCTCTTCGTTGCAGTGCGCGGGCTTCTCATTTCGGTGGCTTCTGTTGTTCCAGAGCATGGGCTCTAGGTGCATGGGCTTCAGTAGTTGTGGCACGTGGGCTCAGTAGTTGTGACTTGCGGGCTCTAGAGCACAGGCTTAGTAGTTGTGGTGCACGGACTTAGTTGCTCCATGGCTGGATTCTTAATGAACAAAGCTGGGTTTCAGCATCCCTACTACTGGGTCAATTACAACTTCATTTAATAAGAAATCTCATCTCTTAGTAGGTCTCATAGCATTCTGAATGGTTATGATACATCTCTCTGCCACTTCCCTCATTCTAACTGTTTCCTATTAGAGCCTCGGGATGAGTCCTCCCCCCTTACCTGAAGCACCTAGTGCTAGGCAGGCCTCCTTCCTTTTGCAGGGAGCCCATGCTTGTACCCACATGCCACACCCAGTTCTGGAGGAGTCCGAGAAAGAAGGAGCCTCCAGGAGTAGATGGAGGAAAGTCACTCCACCTTTCTCCTTTGAGGCTAATATTCACTATCGGATTCTGTGCTAAGGAAACGAAATGTCCTTCTCCTGTGGAAAGTCTGTCTTCCATCACTTGTGCCGGCCCTGTTTCTGTGTGCTGGGCAAGAAACACTGCATACAGTGAAGACAGAACCAAGAGATCTACCCCAGGGATTGAGCTCAGGGTAGGCACTGGCTCTGTCTGTCCTGTCCGTGATCCATCATTCATCATGGTGGTGACTCTTGGACAGTCACTTATCTCTCTAAATTTCCACACCCTCCACCATAACATATGGGTTACAGCCCCCACTTTGCCCTCCCCTTCACCCCCAAGAGGGCTGGGTGTCAGACATGATAATGGATATTCTCCATGAGCTGTAAAGCATTGTTCCCATGAAAAAGCTGAAGAGTAAGCTTGAATCCCCCTTTACTTGGAGCCGTCAAATCCCTTCTCTCCTTTCAACAGCTACGAAATATCCAGCTTCTTCTTGCCATCATTCAGGATTGAACACGTATAGAGCTTTTTGAAGCACCGGTTCTTTATTTTTCAAACATTTTACCTATATTCAATCATTTTTGGCCCCATGACATAATGCTAAAAGTAGGCCATATTAGCATTCCTACATCTCAGAACAGGGAACTGAGGCAAAGAGGGATCTATATATCTTTCCGAAGTACATGCTTCTTCTAAATGGGATTTGAATCCAGTCCATCAGTCATGGTCCCAATGGTTTGCTGAGTTTCTAGACATTCTCAGTTAAATAAAGATATTTGCCCACAAAACCTGTCTGTTGGGTGTTTTCACTGCATACCAAACTGCAAGATCTTCCTAAGTCCAACTTTGATTCAGGAGGCTCTGCTGGGCCGCTGGTGAGGAAAGGGACCAGAGGATTGAACTGTGAATAAATTATTGCTAATTTCCCCATGGTCTTCTGCCAGCAAGATGTCAATAGTTGTCTCTATTGTAATGCATTTCCCAGGATGCTGCTCCCAGAATGCGAGAAGAAGAAACACTCATCAGAGGTCAAGAATATCAACCCCAGGCTGGCTGAAAAAGATCCGCATCCGGCCACATTTTAGGATGCACCCTATAAATGACCCAGCTGAAGGTACTGTGGAAAATGTCTCATTCGGTTCACTCAAGAATAATTATTCTAGTTGATTCCGTGCCTCATATTGAAGAAAAAGCTATGAAATATTAAGCAGTATTCTTCTTTTATTCCATGTGTTCAAATTGAAACTTAACTAAGCCAGCTGGTACTGTTTTAACCATGGAAGTAAACATGCATTTAAAATTCAACATTTGGTTCATGTTTAAGAGGGAAGATGGTCTCTAGTTATGGTTTAGACATCAGCTGATTTTTGAACGTCAGCAACAACACATCCCGCCCTGAAACCATGTTTTGAGATTTCTTTAAATTATTAGACATTATTTAGAACAGGATTATATTGACATAAAAGTTGTGCATGCAATACAGAAAATTCCTGTATCCTGTCACTCCAGTTTCAGCTATTAATAATATATAGCATAGGTGAAGTACATTTGTTACAATTAGTGAAACAATGTAAGTATATTTTTACTAATGAAAAGTCCATAGTTCACCTCAGAGTCACACCTTGTGTTGTTATATTCAATGATATTTGAAATATGTACAATATTATTTGTCACCATTATGGTGCCATACAGAAATGTGTACACTAATGTTCATAGTCGCATTATTCTTAGTAGCCCAAAGATAGAAACAATCCAAAGTCCATGAGGTGATGAATGGATAAATAAAATGTGATATATACACAGAATGGAATAATTTTCAACCATAAAAAGGAATTAAAGATTGACTTATGCTACAAAATGAATGATCCAAATAATATAAAAAATATATTATTGTTAGTGAAATAAGGCAGGCGCAGAAAGACAAATATTATATGATTCCACTTGTATGAGGTACCTAGTGTAGGCAAACTCACAGACACCGGAAGTAGAAATGACCAAGGTCAGGAGGCAGGAGTAAGGTGGATTATGATTTAATGGGTACAGAGGTTACGTTGAAATGATGAAAAAGATTAAGATGTAGATTGTGTTGATGGGTACACAGCATTGTGAAAGTAAGAAATGCTAGTGAACTGTATACTTCAAAATTATGAAAATTATGTAAATATACATATATAAATATGTATATTTCATCACAATAAAATAAGTCAACAATCCAACAGAATGGACGATGAATGAAGGAGCAACATATTTGATTAGAAGGAAGCTGAAAGAGTCTTGTAACATTTCAAGAAGAAGGGGGATTTGGAGGGACTTTCAAATGGGCAGAGGGGCCGTGGGACTCTATACTGAAACATAGTGCAATGTTAGTGTTCAAGCTTTTTCAGACTGACACTTTCAAATTGATTAGGTTCCCTACAGCTAGAAAGCTAAAGGTTCTCTTCCTCATTTCTGAAATGTTCCTCCCCTTTGCCTTCCTCCACCCACCAGGGAGGTTTGTCCAACAGCACCTCAGTCCACACTCAGTAACCACCTGCATCCATACACTCCCACCCTGTGTCCACATTAACGAGGCTCTCTGAGTAATTCCTGAGCAGCATCACCAGTGTCCTGACACTTACTCTGTGTCCTCCTAGAGCCCCCTGAGGACCTGTTGGAGAAACTGCCCCATGTGAGGACAATTAAAGTGGCTCCTGCTACCTCCAGGGTAAGCTCCCCTTATTTATCAGAGATTAAAAGTTTGCTTCATTTCTTTCTTTTCCAATTGATTTCAGATCTGAAGATCTACAATGTTCAAGACAGCTGATGTATACAATTTTGCTTGGTTGGATGGATGCTGATTGAAGGTCTTTCCCAACAGATAACTCATTCAAAAGGCCATTTAAAAAATGGCAACATCAGTTAGAAACTGTAGAGTCAGACACACTTTCCTCAGCAGAAAATTTCCCTCCTTGAAATAGACTTTTGTATTTGCTCCTGAAAGTGGACCTGAGAGATCTTCCAGGCAAAGCTCCAGCCTTTCCCACAGCTGTCTTCTCTGGTTTCTTTTGGGGCCATTGGCTCAACAACAGTTTCCCATTTGGTTTTCTGAGGACAAAAAAAGAGATGAAATACCTGTGTCCACAGAGCACAGGATGCTGAGATCCTTACACTGTTTTCTCTTCTCTAATCACAGGTGGATTGGACAGCAAACAAAAACGGTATGTATTCAGAGTTCACCCCTGTGCTGAGGAACAATCTAGATGATGAAGAAGGTGGGACTCTCTTGCTGGCTTTGCTTGGAGAGACACCCTGATTCAGGGTCCCTACAGGGATGAGGGCTGGGGGTGTAGAGCTAGAGAGTGATTTCCCAGTAAAGAGCCATGCCCAAGTTCTATGGCCCTGGAAGTAGCTGCATCATTTAGATGATGTGGGTTTGTGTGTATCAGGGTTGGGGTGGGGTCCATGTGTGAGCCTATGTGGTGTGATTGTGAACCTGCATGCGTGAGCGTGTGTGTGTTTCCTCAGGAGATATTTCCCTCTTACACAGCACAATTCACCTGTCAACAAAGCTCGTCACCACTGCACACTGTCTGTACACTACCTTGTTCTTCCCTCAACACAGCTGTTGCCCAGATTTGGTTAATATTCCTTTTCCTCAGAAGGAGATGGTGCAGAGATAAATGTTCTCAGCTCTTGACCTCCTAAGTGGAAAAGCCAAACTGAGAACCCAGGGGTGGGTCCCAATGTGGGTGCTCTGGATCCCTGACCTGCACTTACCACTCAGCCAAGGGATCCTCAGTCATGGAGCAAGGGAGTCCCTGCATCCGTATCCTTGGCTGGAAGTCCTAGCATCTCCAAAGGTCCAGACCTTGCCCATCAGGTGGCCTTAGTGGTCACAGAATCCAGGGCAGCTATGGGTGGACTTATCAGTTGACTTTGGCACAGTCATTAATGTGAAATTCACCTCAGGACCTGCATTCTCCTGGTCAGCTCCCAGATTCTGAGAGGTGTGAGACCCCATGTATACAGTACAGGTCATATCTGTCAGTGCTGGTGTCATTGCTTAAACAAGGCCAAAAGCAGATAAGAATCAGGGAGCTATTTTATTGTATTGGATAACATTACCATAAGCCTTAGAATTGGTCAATTCCTGTAGCCCACACCCAAGGACTCAAAGTGGAACCTGACTGTTAGCCTGTACACTTCTCCTGCGCAGCTGGGTTAGAGACAGGCTGTGCTCAGTCCGGGCTCCCTCTTCATAACGAAGTGTCCCACTTATGGAACAGCTCCCTAGAGTATGGAGAGCCCCTGACTCAGTGGGCATACGTACATTGTATAGAAAACAAAGACTGGGAGAAAAATATGATACGATTGATAGTGGCTGTATCTAAATGGTAGGATTTCAGTTTTGTCAAATCTTGTGTATTTGATTTTCTTTAAGACAAGTGATTAGTGAATAAATATAGCATATTTTGTCTAGGATTGAATTCAGTCCTTTAATGGAGGTTGCTGTTAATCAAGTATAAAATATCATACAACAGAAGACATGATAAATGCAGTAGCTGGCATTGTGGATGCTGGGGAAAGAGTGATCTGGGAAGAATCAAGAGACAGTGGCAATTTAGCAGAAGCTCAAAAGAGGCAGGATGGGTCATGGGTCTGTGTCATTGAAACAGAGCATGCATTATAGTGTTTACCATTTTTTAGATCGACCCTTCCCTTCTGATGAGGCTCCCCTTAGCTAGAAAGCCAAAGCTCTGTTTTCATTTCCTTCCTCTTGTCCTTTGCCTTCCTTCATCCCCCAAAGAGGATGGCCCAACACCAGCTCAGCCCACACTTACTAACCTCCCACATCCATACACACCACCCCATGTCCTCATCGAGAAGAAAGCCCCTGAGTAATTCCTGAGCCGCATCACCAGTGTCCTGACAGTTACTCTGTGTCCCTCCAGCTCTCCCTGAGGTTGCGGTGGATGACCTGCACCGTGATAGGACAGAAGAAAAGCCCCCGTGGATCCCCAAGGCAAGCTGGATTTTTTCTGGTCTGAGATAGAAATATTGCTTTATTTCTCTTTCAATAGAATTAAGTTATGTATATTTGAGGGTATTCCTTCCAGATACATACAATTCCCTTGGTTGGGAGAATGTGGAGTGAGAGTCTATTACCAACTCATGGTGCCTGATTCCACAGGACATTACAATTGGCAGCATCCATTACAGCCTGTAGAGTATGGAGCTCTCTCTCCTGCATCGATTTTTCTTCTAGGAAAAGAATGGCTGTAATTTCCAACCTAAATGGACTTGGAAGTTCCATCCTCCCAGCAAAGTTCTTGCCTTTCAGCCTGAGTAGGTTTGCTCTGATAACCCTTGCTGGGTTCCCTGGACCACTGTTTCTTACCAGGTTTTCTACTGTCAGCAAATGAACAAAAGACCTGAGCATCACTGTGATCTTATCCTCATAGTGTTTTCTCTTCTGTAATTGCAGGTGGCCTTCCCAGAACGTGAAAACGGTATGTATTGTGGAATCAGTCACTTGGGGAGGAAGAACTTTGAAGATGAGAAAGTGGGACATTCTTGCTGGGTTCAGTGTAGAGGGCAAACTGATTCCAAATTTGTGCTGGGAATGAGAGTAGGGGTCCTGGTGATAGAAAGTGATTTACAAGTAATGTGACCAATTACTATAGTCCCAGGAAGAAGCTGTATTACGGTTAGGTGGTGTAGGTTTGTGTGCATGAGACTGGGTGTGTCTGTATGTGAAATGAGTGGGATGATTCTGTGTGTGTATGTGAACTTTTTGTGTTGTGTTTCCCTTGATTTATGTTCCCCTAAACATCACTGTTACTGGTGCCAACTTTCTAGAAAATATTCCCATCACCACTGCATCATGAATGGGTATGGATATAAAAGTAAATAAACTGTACACTTTCAGTGTGTGCATTGATTTTATACCAGGTGAGCCTCATTTAACCTGGAAAACAAATCCTATCACCACCCAGGCAAATGTTTACTGGATGATGATGATGATTGTTATTTTTTGGCTGTGTTGGCTCTTCGTTGCAGTGCGCGGGCTTCTCATTTCGGTGGCTTCTGTTGTTCCAGAGCATGGGCTCTAGGTGCATGGGCTTCAGTAGTTGTGGCACGTGGGCTCAGTAGTTGTGACTTGCGGGCTCTAGAGCACAGGCTTAGTAGTTGTGGTGCACGGACTTAGTTGCTCCATGGCTGGATTCTTAATGAACAAAGCTGGGTTTCAGCATCCCTACTACTGGGTCAATTACAACTTCATTTAATAAGAAATCTCATCTCTTAGTAGGTCTCATAGCATTCTGAATGGTTATGATACATCTCTCTGCCACTTCCCTCATTCTAACTGTTTCCTATTAGAGCCTCGGGATGAGTCCTCCCCCCTTACCTGAAGCACCTAGTGCTAGGCAGGCCTCCTTCCTTTTGCAGGGAGCCCATGCTTGTACCCACATGCCACACCCAGTTCTGGAGGAGTCCGAGAAAGAAGGAGCCTCCAGGAGTAGATGGAGGAAAGTCACTCCACCTTTCTCCTTTGAGGCTAATATTCACTATCGGATTCTGTGCTAAGGAAACGAAATGTCCTTCTCCTGTGGAAAGTCTGTCTTCCATCACTTGTGCCGGCCCTGTTTCTGTGTGCTGGGCAAGAAACACTGCATACAGTGAAGACAGAACCAAGAGATCTACCCCAGGGATTGAGCTCAGGGTAGGCACTGGCTCTGTCTGTCCTGTCCGTGATCCATCATTCATCATGGTGGTGACTCTTGGACAGTCACTTATCTCTCTAAATTTCCACACCCTCCACCATAACATATGGGTTACAGCCCCCACTTTGCCCTCCCCTTCACCCCCAAGAGGGCTGGGTGTCAGACATGATAATGGATATTCTCCATGAGCTGTAAAGCATTGTTCCCATGAAAAAGCTGAAGAGTAAGCTTGAATCCCCCTTTACTTGGAGCCGTCAAATCCCTTCTCTCCTTTCAACAGCTACGAAATATCCAGCTTCTTCTTGCCATCATTCAGGATTGAACACGTATAGAGCTTTTTGAAGCACCGGTTCTTTATTTTTCAAACATTTTACCTATATTCAATCATTTTTGGCCCCATGACATAATGCTAAAAGTAGGCCATATTAGCATTCCTACATCTCAGAACAGGGAACTGAGGCAAAGAGGGATCTATATATCTTTCCGAAGTACATGCTTCTTCTAAATGGGATTTGAATCCAGTCCATCAGTCATGGTCCCAATGGTTTGCTGAGTTTCTAGACATTCTCAGTTAAATAAAGATATTTGCCCACAAAACCTGTCTGTTGGGTGTTTTCACTGCATACCAAACTGCAAGATCTTCCTAAGTCCAACTTTGATTCAGGAGGCTCTGCTGGGCCGCTGGTGAGGAAAGGGACCAGAGGATTGAACTGTGAATAAATTATTGCTAATTTCCCCATGGTCTTCTGCCAGCAAGATGTCAATAGTTGTCTCTATTGTAATGCATTTCCCAGGATGCTGCTCCCAGAATGCGAGAAGAAGAAACACTCATCAGAGGTCAAGAATATCAACCCCAGGCTGGCTGAAAAAGATCCGCATCCGGCCACATTTTAGGATGCACCCTATAAATGACCCAGCTGAAGGTACTGTGGAAAATGTCTCATTCGGTTCACTCAAGAATAATTATTCTAGTTGATTCCGTGCCTCATATTGAAGAAAAAGCTATGAAATATTAAGCAGTATTCTTCTTTTATTCCATGTGTTCAAATTGAAACTTAACTAAGCCAGCTGGTACTGTTTTAACCATGGAAGTAAACATGCATTTAAAATTCAACATTTGGTTCATGTTTAAGAGGGAAGATGGTCTCTAGTTATGGTTTAGACATTAGCTGATTTTTGAACGTCAGCAACAACACATCCCGCCCTGAAACCATGTTTTGAGATTTCTTTAAATTATTAGACATTATTTAGAACAGGATTATATTGACATAAAAGTTGTACATGCAATACAGAAAATTCCTGTATCCTGTCACTCCAGTTTCAGCTATTAATAATATATAGCATAGGTGAAGTACATTTGTTACAATTAGTGAAACAATGTAAGTATATTTTTACTAATGAAAAGTCCATAGTTCACCTCAGAGTCACACCTTGTGTTGTTATATTCAATGATATTTGAAATATGTACAATATTATTTGTCACCATTATGGTGCCATACAGAAATGTGTACACTAATGTTCATAGTCGCATTATTCTTAGTAGCCCAAAGATAGAAACAATCCAAAGTCCATGAGGTGATGAATGGATAAATAAAATGTGATATATACACAGAATGGAATAATTTTCAACCATAAAAAGGAATTAAAGATTGACTTATGCTACAAAATGAATGATCCAAATAATATAAAAAATATATTATTGTTAGTGAAATAAGGCAGGCGCAGAAAGACAAATATTATATGATTCCACTTGTATGAGGTACCTAGTGTAGGCAAACTCACAGACACCGGAAGTAGAAATGACCAAGGTCAGGAGGCAGGAGTAAGGTGGATTATGATTTAATGGGTACAGAGGTTACGTTGAAATGATGAAAAAGATTAAGATGTAGATTGTGTTGATGGGTACACAGCATTGTGAAAGTAAGAAATGCTAGTGAACTGTATACTTCAAAATTATGAAAATTATGTAAATATACATATATAAATATGTATATTTCATCACAATAAAATAAGTCAACAATCCAACAGAATGGACGATGAATGAAGGAGCAACATATTTGATTAGAAGGAAGCTGAAAGAGTCTTGTAACATTTCAAGAAGAAGGGGGATTTGGAGGGACTTTCAAATGGGCAGAGGGGCCGTGGGACTCTATACTGAAACATAGTGCAATGTTAGTGTTCAAGCTTTTTCAGACTGACACTTTCAAATTGATTAGGTTCCCTACAGCTAGAAAGCTAAAGGTTCTCTTCCTCATTTCTGAAATGTTCCTCCCCTTTGCCTTCCTCCACCCACCAGGGAGGTTTGTCCAACAGCACCTCAGTCCACACTCAGTAACCACCTGCATCCATACACTCCCACCCTGTGTCCACATTAACGAGGCTCTCTGAGTAATTCCTGAGCAGCATCACCAGTGTCCTGACACTTACTCTGTGTCCTCCTAGAGCCCCCTGAGGACCTGTTGGAGAAACTGCCCCATGTGAGGACAATTAAAGTGGCTCCTGCTACCTCCAGGGTAAGCTCCCCTTATTTATCAGAGATTAAAAGTTTGCTTCATTTCTTTCTTTTCCAATTGATTTCAGATCTGAAGATCTACAATGTTCAAGACAGCTGATGTATACAATTTTGCTTGGTTGGATGGATGCTGATTGAAGGTCTTTCCCAACAGATAACTCATTCAAAAGGCCATTTAAAAAATGGCAACATCAGTTAGAAACTGTAGAGTCAGACACACTTTCCTCAGCAGAAAATTTCCCTCCTTGAAATAGACTTTTGTATTTGCTCCTGAAAGTGGACCTGAGAGATCTTCCAGGCAAAGCTCCAGCCTTTCCCACAGCTGTCTTCTCTGGTTTCTTTTGGGGCCATTGGCTCAACAACAGTTTCCCATTTGGTTTTCTGAGGACAAAAAAAGAGATGAAATACCTGTGTCCACAGAGCACAGGATGCTGAGATCCTTACACTGTTTTCTCTTCTCTAATCACAGGTGGATTGGACAGCAAACAAAAACGGTATGTATTCAGAGTTCACCCCTGTGCTGAGGAACAATCTAGATGATGAAGAAGGTGGGACTCTCTTGCTGGCTTTGCTTGGAGAGACACCCTGATTCAGGGTCCCTACAGGGATGAGGGCTGGGGGTGTAGAGCTAGAGAGTGATTTCCCAGTAAAGAGCCATGCCCAAGTTCTATGGCCCTGGAAGTAGCTGCATCATTTAGATGATGTGGGTTTGTGTGTATCAGGGTTGGGGTGGGGTCCATGTGTGAGCCTATGTGGTGTGATTGTGAACCTGCATGCGTGAGCGTGTGTGTGTTTCCTCAGGAGATATTTCCCTCTTACACAGCACAATTCACCTGTCAACAAAGCTCGTCACCACTGCACACTGTCTGTACACTACCTTGTTCTTCCCTCAACACAGCTGTTGCCCAGATTTGGTTAATATTCCTTTTCCTCAGAAGGAGATGGTGCAGAGATAAATGTTCTCAGCTCTTGACCTCCTAAGTGGAAAAGCCAAACTGAGAACCCAGGGGTGGGTCCCAATGTGGGTGCTCTGGATCCCTGACCTGCACTTACCACTCAGCCAAGGGATCCTCAGTCATGGAGCAAGGGAGTCCCTGCATCCGTATCCTTGGCTGGAAGTCCTAGCATCTCCAAAGGTCCAGACCTTGCCCATCAGGTGGCCTTAGTGGTCACAGAATCCAGGGCAGCTATGGGTGGACTTATCAGTTGACTTTGGCACAGTCATTAATGTGAAATTCACCTCAGGACCTGCATTCTCCTGGTCAGCTCCCAGATTCTGAGAGGTGTGAGACCCCATGTATACAGTACAGGTCATATCTGTCAGTGCTGGTGTCATTGCTTAAACAAGGCCAAAAGCAGATAAGAATCAGGGAGCTATTTTATTGTATTGGATAACATTACCATAAGCCTTAGAATTGGTCAATTCCTGTAGCCCACACCCAAGGACTCAAAGTGGAACCTGACTGTTAGCCTGTACACTTCTCCTGCGCAGCTGGGTTAGAGACAGGCTGTGCTCAGTCCGGGCTCCCTCTTCATAACGAAGTGTCCCACTTATGGAACAGCTCCCTAGAGTATGGAGAGCCCCTGACTCAGTGGGCATACGTACATTGTATAGAAAACAAAGACTGGGAGAAAAATATGATACGATTGATAGTGGCTGTATCTAAATGGTAGGATTTCAGTTTTGTCAAATCTTGTGTATTTGATTTTCTTTAAGACAAGTGATTAGTGAATAAATATAGCATATTTTGTCTAGGATTGAATTCAGTCCTTTAATGGAGGTTGCTGTTAATCAAGTATAAAATATCATACAACAGAAGACATGATAAATGCAGTAGCTGGCATTGTGGATGCTGGGGAAAGAGTGATCTGGGAAGAATCAAGAGACAGTGGCAATTTAGCAGAAGCTCAAAAGAGGCAGGATGGGTCATGGGTCTGTGTCATTGAAACAGAGCATGCATTATAGTGTTTACCATTTTTTAGATCGACCCTTCCCTTCTGATGAGACTCCCCTTAGCTAGAAAGCCAAAGCTCTGTTTTCATTTCCTTCCTCTTGTCCTTTGCCTTCCTTCATCCCCCAAAGAGGATGGCCCAACACCAGCTCAGCCCACACTTACTAACCTCCCACATCCATACACACCACCCCATGTCCTCATCGAGAAGAAAGCCCCTGAGTAATTCCTGAGCCGCATCACCAGTGTCCTGACAGTTACTCTGTGTCCCTCCAGCTCTCCCTGAGGTTGCGGTGGATGACCTGCACCGTGATAGGACAGAAGAAAAGCCCCCGTGGATCCCCAAGGCAAGCTGGATTTTTTCTGGTCTGAGATAGAAATATTGCTTTATTTCTCTTTCAATAGAATTAAGTTATGTATATTTGAGGGTATTCCTTCCAGATACATACAATTCCCTTGGTTGGGAGAATGTGGAGTGAGAGTCTATTACCAACTCATGGTGCCTGATTCCACAGGACATTACAATTGGCAGCATCCATTACAGCCTGTAGAGTATGGAGCTCTCTCTCCTGCATCGATTTTTCTTCTAGGAAAAGAATGGCTGTAATTTCCAACCTAAATGGACTTGGAAGTTCCATCCTCCCAGCAAAGTTCTTGCCTTTCAGCCTGAGTAGGTTTGCTCTGATGACCCTTGCTGGGTTCCCTGGACCACTGTTTCTTATGAGGTTTTCTACTGTCAGCAAATGAACAAAAGACCTGAGCATCACTGTGATCTTATCCTCATAGTGTTTTCTCTTCTGTAATTGCAGGTGGCCTTCCCAGAACGTGAAAACGGTATGTATTGTGGAATCAGTCACTTGGGGAGGAAGAACTTTGAAGATGAGAAAGTGGGACATTCTTGCTGGGTTTAGTGTAGAGGGCAAACTGATTCCAAATTTGTGCTGGGAATGAGAGTAGGGGTCCTGGTGATAGAAAGTGATTTACAAGTAATGTGACCAATTACTATAGTCCCAGGAAGAAGCTGTATTACGGTTAGGTGGTGTAGGTTTGTGTGCATGAGACTGGGTGTGTCTGTATGTGAAATGAGTGGGATGATTCTGTGTGTGTATGTGAACTTTTTGTGTTGTGTTTCCCTTGATTTATGTTCCCCTAAACATCACTGTTACTGGTGCCAACTTTCTAGAAAATATTCCCATCACCACTGCATCATGAATGGGTATGGATATAAAAGTAAATAAACTGTACACTTTCAGTGTGTGCATTGATTTTATACCAGGTGAGCCTCATTTAACCTGGAAAACAAATCCTATCACCACCCAGGCAAATGTTTACTGGATGATGATGATGATTGTTATTTTTTGGCTGTGTTGGCTCTTCGTTGCAGTGCGCGGGCTTCTCATTTCGGTGGCTTCTGTTGTTCCAGAGCATGGGCTCTAGGTGCATGGGCTTCAGTAGTTGTGGCACGTGGGCTCAGTAGTTGTGACTTGCGGGCTCTAGAGCACAGGCTTAGTAGTTGTGGTGCACGGACTTAGTTGCTCCATGGCTGGATTCTTAATGAACAAAGCTGGGTTTCAGCATCCCTACTACTGGGTCAATTACAACTTCATTTAATAAGAAATCTCATCTCTTAGTAGGTCTCATAGCATTCTGAATGGTTATGATACATCTCTCTGCCACTTCCCTCATTCTAACTGTTTCCTATTAGAGCCTCGGGATGAGTCCTCCCCCCTTACCTGAAGCACCTAGTGCTAGGCAGGCCTCCTTCCTTTTGCAGGGAGCCCATGCTTGTACCCACATGCCACACCCAGTTCTGGAGGAGTCCGAGAAAGAAGGAGCCTCCAGGAGTAGATGGAGGAAAGTCACTCCACCTTTCTCCTTTGAGGCTAATATTCACTATCGGATTCTGTGCTAAGGAAACGAAATGTCCTTCTCCTGTGGAAAGTCTGTCTTCCATCACTTGTGCCGGCCCTGTTTCTGTGTGCTGGGCAAGAAACACTGCATACAGTGAAGACAGAACCAAGAGATCTACCCCAGGGATTGAGCTCAGGGTAGGCACTGGCTCTGTCTGTCCTGTCCGTGATCCATCATTCATCATGGTGGTGACTCTTGGACAGTCACTTATCTCTCTAAATTTCCACACCCTCCACCATAACATATGGGTTACAGCCCCCACTTTGCCCTCCCCTTCACCCCCAAGAGGGCTGGGTGTCAGACATGATAATGGATATTCTCCATGAGCTGTAAAGCATTGTTCCCATGAAAAAGCTGAAGAGTAAGCTTGAATCCCCCTTTACTTGGAGCCGTCAAATCCCTTCTCTCCTTTCAACAGCTACGAAATATCCAGCTTCTTCTTGCCATCATTCAGGATTGAACACGTATAGAGCTTTTTGAAGCACCGGTCCTTTATTTTTCAAACATTTTACCTATATTCAATCATTTTTGGCCCCATGACATAATGCTAAAAGTAGGCCATATTAACATTCCTACATCTCAGAACAGGGAACTGAGGCAAAGAGGGATCTATATATCTTTCCGAAGTACATGCTTCTTCTAAATGGGATTTGAATCCAGTCCATCAGTCATGGTCCCAATGGTTTGCTGAGTTTCTAGACATTCTCAGTTAAATAAAGATATTTGCCCACAAAACCTGTCTGTTGGGTGTTTTCACTGCATACCAAACTGCAAGATCTTCCTAAGTCCAACTTTGATTCAGGAGGCTCTGCTGGGCCGCTGGTGAGGAAAGGGACCAAAGGATTGAACTGTGAATAAATTATTGCTAATTTCCCCATGGTCTTCTGCCAGCAAGATGTCAATAGTTGTCTCTATTGTAATGCATTTCCCAGGATGCTGCTCCCAGAATGCGAGAAGAAGAAACACTCATCAGAGGTCAAGAATATCAACCCCAGGCTGGCTGAAAAAGATCCGCATCCGGCCACATTTTAGGATGCACCCTATAAATGACCCAGCTGAAGGTACTGTGGAAAATGTCTCATTCGGTTCACTCAAGAATAATTATTCTAGTTGATTCCGTGCCTCATATTGAAGAAAAAGCTATGAAATATTAAGCAGTATTCTTCTTTTATTCCATGTGTTCAAATTGAAACTTAACTAAGCCAGCTGGTACTGTTTTAACCATGGAAGTAAACATGCATTTAAAATTCAACATTTGGTTCATGTTTAAGAGGGAAGATGGTCTCTAGTTATGGTTTAGACATCAGCTGATTTTTGAACGTCAGCAACAACACATCCCGCCCTGAAACCATGTTTTGAGATTTCTTTAAATTATTAGACATTATTTAGAACAGGATTATATTGACATAAAAGTTGTGCATGCAATACAGAAAATTCCTGTATCCTGTCACTCCAGTTTCAGCTATTAATAATATATAGCATAGGTGAAGTACATTTGTTACAATTAGTGAAACAATGTAAGTATATTTTTACTAATGAAAAGTCCATAGTTCACCTCAGAGTCACACCTTGTGTTGTTATATTCAATGATATTTGAAATATGTACAATATTATTTGTCACCATTATGGTGCCATACAGAAATGTGTACACTAATGTTCATAGTCGCATTATTCTTAGTAGCCCAAAGATAGAAACAATCCAAAGTCCATGAGGTGATGAATGGATAAATAAAATGTGATATATACACAGAATGGAATAATTTTCAACCATAAAAAGGAATTAAAGATTGACTTATGCTACAAAATGAATGATCCAAATAATATAAAAAATATATTATTGTTAGTGAAATAAGGCAGGCGCAGAAAGACAAATATTATATGATTCCACTTGTATGAGGTACCTAGTGTAGGCAAACTCACAGACACCGGAAGTAGAAATGACCAAGGTCAGGAGGCAGGAGTAAGGTGGATTATGATTTAATGGGTACAGAGGTTACGTTGAAATGATGAAAAAGATTAAGATGTAGATTGTGTTGATGGGTACACAGCATTGTGAAAGTAAGAAATGCTAGTGAACTGTATACTTCAAAATTATGAAAATTATGTAAATATACATATATAAATATGTATATTTCATCACAATAAAATAAGTCAACAATCCAACAGAATGGACGATGAATGAAGGAGCAACATATTTGATTAGAAGGAAGCTGAAAGAGTCTTGTAACATTTCAAGAAGAAGGGGGATTTGGAGGGACTTTCAAATGGGCAGAGGGGCCGTGGGACTCTATACTGAAACATAGTGCAATGTTAGTGTTCAAGCTTTTTCAGACTGACACTTTCAAATTGATTAGGTTCCCTACAGCTAGAAAGCTAAAGGTTCTCTTCCTCATTTCTGAAATGTTCCTCCCCTTTGCCTTCCTCCACCCACCAGGGAGGTTTGTCCAACAGCACCTCAGTCCACACTCAGTAACCACCTGCATCCATACACTCCCACCCTGTGTCCACATTAACGAGGCTCTCTGAGTAATTCCTGAGCAGCATCACCAGTGTCCTGACACTTACTCTGTGTCCTCCTAGAGCCCCCTGAGGACCTGTTGGAGAAACTGCCCCATGTGAGGACAATTAAAGTGGCTCCTGCTACCTCCAGGGTAAGCTCCCCTTATTTATCAGAGATTAAAAGTTTGCTTCATTTCTTTCTTTTCCAATTGATTTCAGATCTGAAGATCTACAATGTTCAAGACAGCTGATGTATACAATTTTGCTTGGTTGGATGGATGCTGATTGAAGGTCTTTCCCAACAGATAACTCATTCAAAAGGCCATTTAAAAAATGGCAACATCAGTTAGAAACTGTAGAGTCAGACACACTTTCCTCAGCAGAAAATTTCCCTCCTTGAAATAGACTTTTGTATTTGCTCCTGAAAGTGGACCTGAGAGATCTTCCAGGCAAAGCTCCAGCCTTTCCCACAGCTGTCTTCTCTGGTTTCTTTTGGGGCCATTGGCTCAACAACAGTTTCCCATTTGGTTTTCTGAGGACAAAAAAAGAGATGAAATACCTGTGTCCACAGAGCACAGGATGCTGAGATCCTTACACTGTTTTCTCTTCTCTAATCACAGGTGGATTGGACAGCAAACAAAAACGGTATGTATTCAGAGTTCACCCCTGTGCTGAGGAACAATCTAGATGATGAAGAAGGTGGGACTCTCTTGCTGGCTTTGCTTGGAGAGACACCCTGATTCAGGGTCCCTACAGGGATGAGGGCTGGGGGTGTAGAGCTAGAGAGTGATTTCCCAGTAAAGAGCCATGCCCAAGTTCTATGGCCCTGGAAGTAGCTGCATCATTTAGATGATGTGGGTTTGTGTGTATCAGGGTTGGGGTGGGGTCCATGTGTGAGCCTATGTGGTGTGATTGTGAACCTGCATGCGTGAGCGTGTGTGTGTTTCCTCAGGAGATATTTCCCTCTTACACAGCACAATTCACCTGTCAACAAAGCTCGTCACCACTGCACACTGTCTGTACACTACCTTGTTCTTCCCTCAACACAGCTGTTGCCCAGATTTGGTTAATATTCCTTTTCCTCAGAAGGAGATGGTGCAGAGATAAATGTTCTCAGCTCTTGACCTCCTAAGTGGAAAAGCCAAACTGAGAACCCAGGGGTGGGTCCCAATGTGGGTGCTCTGGATCCCTGACCTGCACTTACCACTCAGCCAAGGGATCCTCAGTCATGGAGCAAGGGAGTCCCTGCATCCGTATCCTTGGCTGGAAGTCCTAGCATCTCCAAAGGTCCAGACCTTGCCCATCAGGTGGCCTTAGTGGTCACAGAATCCAGGGCAGCTATGGGTGGACTTATCAGTTGACTTTGGCACAGTCATTAATGTGAAATTCACCTCAGGACCTGCATTCTCCTGGTCAGCTCCCAGATTCTGAGAGGTGTGAGACCCCATGTATACAGTACAGGTCATATCTGTCAGTGCTGGTGTCATTGCTTAAACAAGGCCAAAAGCAGATAAGAATCAGGGAGCTATTTTATTGTATTGGATAACATTACCATAAGCCTTAGAATTGGTCAATTCCTGTAGCCCACACCCAAGGACTCAAAGTGGAACCTGACTGTTAGCCTGTACACTTCTCCTGCGCAGCTGGGTTAGAGACAGGCTGTGCTCAGTCCGGGCTCCCTCTTCATAACGAAGTGTCCCACTTATGGAACAGCTCCCTAGAGTATGGAGAGCCCCTGACTCAGTGGGCATACGTACATTGTATAGAAAACAAAGACTGGGAGAAAAATATGATACGATTGATAGTGGCTGTATCTAAATGGTAGGATTTCAGTTTTGTCAAATCTTGTGTATTTGATTTTCTTTAAGACAAGTGATTAGTGAATAAATATAGCATATTTTGTCTAGGATTGAATTCAGTCCTTTAATGGAGGTTGCTGTTAATCAAGTATAAAATATCATACAACAGAAGACATGATAAATGCAGTAGCTGGCATTGTGGATGCTGGGGAAAGAGTGATCTGGGAAGAATCAAGAGACAGTGGCAATTTAGCAGAAGCTCAAAAGAGGCAGGATGGGTCATGGGTCTGTGTCATTGAAACAGAGCATGCATTATAGTGTTTACCATTTTTTAGATCGACCCTTCCCTTCTGATGAGGCTCCCCTTAGCTAGAAAGCCAAAGCTCTGTTTTCATTTCCTTCCTCTTGTCCTTTGCCTTCCTTCATCCCCCAAAGAGGATGGCCCAACACCAGCTCAGCCCACACTTACTAACCTCCCACATCCATACACACCACCCCATGTCCTCATCGAGAAGAAAGCCCCTGAGTAATTCCTGAGCCGCATCACCAGTGTCCTGACAGTTACTCTGTGTCCCTCCAGCTCTCCCTGAGGTTGCGGTGGATGACCTGCACCGTGATAGGACAGAAGAAAAGCCCCCGTGGATCCCCAAGGCAAGCTGGATTTTTTCTGGTCTGAGATAGAAATATTGCTTTATTTCTCTTTCAATAGAATTAAGTTATGTATATTTGAGGGTATTCCTTCCAGATACATACAATTCCCTTGGTTGGGAGAATGTGGAGTGAGAGTCTATTACCAACTCATGGTGCCTGATTCCACAGGACATTACAATTGGCAGCATCCATTACAGCCTGTAGAGTATGGAGCTCTCTCTCCTGCATCGATTTTTCTTCTAGGAAAAGAATGGCTGTAATTTCCAACCTAAATGGACTTGGAAGTTCCATCCTCCCAGCAAAGTTCTTGCCTTTCAGCCTGAGTAGGTTTGCTCTGATGACCCTTGCTGGGTTCCCTGGACCACTGTTTCTTATGAGGTTTTCTACTGTCAGCAAATGAACAAAAGACCTGAGCATCACTGTGATCTTATCCTCATAGTGTTTTCTCTTCTGTAATTGCAGGTGGCCTTCCCAGAACGTGAAAACGGTATGTATTGTGGAATCAGTCACTTGGGGAGGAAGAACTTTGAAGATGAGAAAGTGGGACATTCTTGCTGGGTTTAGTGTAGAGGGCAAACTGATTCCAAATTTGTGCTGGGAATGAGAGTAGGGGTCCTGGTGATAGAAAGTGATTTACAAGTAATGTGACCAATTACTATAGTCCCAGGAAGAAGCTGTATTACGGTTAGGTGGTGTAGGTTTGTGTGCATGAGACTGGGTGTGTCTGTATGTGAAATGAGTGGGATGATTCTGTGTGTGTATGTGAACTTTTTGTGTTGTGTTTCCCTTGATTTATGTTCCCCTAAACATCACTGTTACTGGTGCCAACTTTCTAGAAAATATTCCCATCACCACTGCATCATGAATGGGTATGGATATAAAAGTAAATAAACTGTACACTTTCAGTGTGTGCATTGATTTTATACCAGGTGAGCCTCATTTAACCTGGAAAACAAATCCTATCACCACCCAGGCAAATGTTTACTGGATGATGATGATGATTGTTATTTTTTGGCTGTGTTGGCTCTTCGTTGCAGTGCGCGGGCTTCTCATTTCGGTGGCTTCTGTTGTTCCAGAGCATGGGCTCTAGGTGCATGGGCTTCAGTAGTTGTGGCACGTGGGCTCAGTAGTTGTGACTTGCGGGCTCTAGAGCACAGGCTTAGTAGTTGTGGTGCACGGACTTAGTTGCTCCATGGCTGGATTCTTAATGAACAAAGCTGGGTTTCAGCATCCCTACTACTGGGTCAATTACAACTTCATTTAATAAGAAATCTCATCTCTTAGTAGGTCTCATAGCATTCTGAATGGTTATGATACATCTCTCTGCCACTTCCCTCATTCTAACTGTTTCCTATTAGAGCCTCGGGATGAGTCCTCCCCCCTTACCTGAAGCACCTAGTGCTAGGCAGGCCTCCTTCCTTTTGCAGGGAGCCCATGCTTGTACCCACATGCCACACCCAGTTCTGGAGGAGTCCGAGAAAGAAGGAGCCTCCAGGAGTAGATGGAGGAAAGTCACTCCACCTTTCTCCTTTGAGGCTAATATTCACTATCGGATTCTGTGCTAAGGAAACGAAATGTCCTTCTCCTGTGGAAAGTCTGTCTTCCATCACTTGTGCCGGCCCTGTTTCTGTGTGCTGGGCAAGAAACACTGCATACAGTGAAGACAGAACCAAGAGATCTACCCCAGGGATTGAGCTCAGGGTAGGCACTGGCTCTGTCTGTCCTGTCCGTGATCCATCATTCATCATGGTGGTGACTCTTGGACAGTCACTTATCTCTCTAAATTTCCACACCCTCCACCATAACATATGGGTTACAGCCCCCACTTTGCCCTCCCCTTCACCCCCAAGAGGGCTGGGTGTCAGACATGATAATGGATATTCTCCATGAGCTGTAAAGCATTGTTCCCATGAAAAAGCTGAAGAGTAAGCTTGAATCCCCCTTTACTTGGAGCCGTCAAATCCCTTCTCTCCTTTCAACAGCTACGAAATATCCAGCTTCTTCTTGCCATCATTCAGGATTGAACACGTATAGAGCTTTTTGAAGCACCGGTTCTTTATTTTTCAAACATTTTACCTATATTCAATCATTTTTGGCCCCATGACATAATGCTAAAAGTAGGCCATATTAGCATTCCTACATCTCAGAACAGGGAACTGAGGCAAAGAGGGATCTATATATCTTTCCGAAGTACATGCTTCTTCTAAATGGGATTTGAATCCAGTCCATCAGTCATGGTCCCAATGGTTTGCTGAGTTTCTAGACATTCTCAGTTAAATAAAGATATTTGCCCACAAAACCTGTCTGTTGGGTGTTTTCACTGCATACCAAACTGCAAGATCTTCCTAAGTCCAACTTTGATTCAGGAGGCTCTGCTGGGCCGCTGGTGAGGAAAGGGACCAGAGGATTGAACTGTGAATAAATTATTGCTAATTTCCCCATGGTCTTCTGCCAGCAAGATGTCAATAGTTGTCTCTATTGTAATGCATTTCCCAGGATGCTGCTCCCAGAATGCGAGAAGAAGAAACACTCATCAGAGGTCAAGAATATCAACCCCAGGCTGGCTGAAAAAGATCCGCATCCGGCCACATTTTAGGATGCACCCTATAAATGACCCAGCTGAAGGTACTGTGGAAAATGTCTCATTCGGTTCACTCAAGAATAATTATTCTAGTTGATTCCGTGCCTCATATTGAAGAAAAAGCTATGAAATATTAAGCAGTATTCTTCTTTTATTCCATGTGTTCAAATTGAAACTTAACTAAGCCAGCTGGTACTGTTTTAACCATGGAAGTAAACATGCATTTAAAATTCAACATTTGGTTCATGTTTAAGAGGGAAGATGGTCTCTAGTTATGGTTTAGACATTAGCTGATTTTTGAACGTCAGCAACAACACATCCCGCCCTGAAACCATGTTTTGAGATTTCTTTAAATTATTAGACATTATTTAGAACAGGATTATATTGACATAAAAGTTGTACATGCAATACAGAAAATTCCTGTATCCTGTCACTCCAGTTTCAGCTATTAATAATATATAGCATAGGTGAAGTACATTTGTTACAATTAGTGAAACAATGTAAGTATATTTTTACTAATGAAAAGTCCATAGTTCACCTCAGAGTCACACCTTGTGTTGTTATATTCAATGATATTTGAAATATGTACAATATTATTTGTCACCATTATGGTGCCATACAGAAATGTGTACACTAATGTTCATAGTCGCATTATTCTTAGTAGCCCAAAGATAGAAACAATCCAAAGTCCATGAGGTGATGAATGGATAAATAAAATGTGATATATACACAGAATGGAATAATTTTCAACCATAAAAAGGAATTAAAGATTGACTTATGCTACAAAATGAATGATCCAAATAATATAAAAAATATATTATTGTTAGTGAAATAAGGCAGGCGCAGAAAGACAAATATTATATGATTCCACTTGTATGAGGTACCTAGTGTAGGCAAACTCACAGACACCGGAAGTAGAAATGACCAAGGTCAGGAGGCAGGAGTAAGGTGGATTATGATTTAATGGGTACAGAGGTTACGTTGAAATGATGAAAAAGATTAAGATGTAGATTGTGTTGATGGGTACACAGCATTGTGAAAGTAAGAAATGCTAGTGAACTGTATACTTCAAAATTATGAAAATTATGTAAATATACATATATAAATATGTATATTTCATCACAATAAAATAAGTCAACAATCCAACAGAATGGACGATGAATGAAGGAGCAACATATTTGATTAGAAGGAAGCTGAAAGAGTCTTGTAACATTTCAAGAAGAAGGGGGATTTGGAGGGACTTTCAAATGGGCAGAGGGGCCGTGGGACTCTATACTGAAACATAGTGCAATGTTAGTGTTCAAGCTTTTTCAGACTGACACTTTCAAATTGATTAGGTTCCCTACAGCTAGAAAGCTAAAGGTTCTCTTCCTCATTTCTGAAATGTTCCTCCCCTTTGCCTTCCTCCACCCACCAGGGAGGTTTGTCCAACAGCACCTCAGTCCACACTCAGTAACCACCTGCATCCATACACTCCCACCCTGTGTCCACATTAACGAGGCTCTCTGAGTAATTCCTGAGCAGCATCACCAGTGTCCTGACACTTACTCTGTGTCCTCCTAGAGCCCCCTGAGGACCTGTTGGAGAAACTGCCCCATGTGAGGACAATTAAAGTGGCTCCTGCTACCTCCAGGGTAAGCTCCCCTTATTTATCAGAGATTAAAAGTTTGCTTCATTTCTTTCTTTTCCAATTGATTTCAGATCTGAAGATCTACAATGTTCAAGACAGCTGATGTATACAATTTTGCTTGGTTGGATGGATGCTGATTGAAGGTCTTTCCCAACAGATAACTCATTCAAAAGGCCATTTAAAAAATGGCAACATCAGTTAGAAACTGTAGAGTCAGACACACTTTCCTCAGCAGAAAATTTCCCTCCTTGAAATAGACTTTTGTATTTGCTCCTGAAAGTGGACCTGAGAGATCTTCCAGGCAAAGCTCCAGCCTTTCCCACAGCTGTCTTCTCTGGTTTCTTTTGGGGCCATTGGCTCAACAACAGTTTCCCATTTGGTTTTCTGAGGACAAAAAAAGAGATGAAATACCTGTGTCCACAGAGCACAGGATGCTGAGATCCTTACACTGTTTTCTCTTCTCTAATCACAGGTGGATTGGACAGCAAACAAAAACGGTATGTATTCAGAGTTCACCCCTGTGCTGAGGAACAATCTAGATGATGAAGAAGGTGGGACTCTCTTGCTGGCTTTGCTTGGAGAGACACCCTGATTCAGGGTCCCTACAGGGATGAGGGCTGGGGGTGTAGAGCTAGAGAGTGATTTCCCAGTAAAGAGCCATGCCCAAGTTCTATGGCCCTGGAAGTAGCTGCATCATTTAGATGATGTGGGTTTGTGTGTATCAGGGTTGGGGTGGGGTCCATGTGTGAGCCTATGTGGTGTGATTGTGAACCTGCATGCGTGAGCGTGTGTGTGTTTCCTCAGGAGATATTTCCCTCTTACACAGCACAATTCACCTGTCAACAAAGCTCGTCACCACTGCACACTGTCTGTACACTACCTTGTTCTTCCCTCAACACAGCTGTTGCCCAGATTTGGTTAATATTCCTTTTCCTCAGAAGGAGATGGTGCAGAGATAAATGTTCTCAGCTCTTGACCTCCTAAGTGGAAAAGCCAAACTGAGAACCCAGGGGTGGGTCCCAATGTGGGTGCTCTGGATCCCTGACCTGCACTTACCACTCAGCCAAGGGATCCTCAGTCATGGAGCAAGGGAGTCCCTGCATCCGTATCCTTGGCTGGAAGTCCTAGCATCTCCAAAGGTCCAGACCTTGCCCATCAGGTGGCCTTAGTGGTCACAGAATCCAGGGCAGCTATGGGTGGACTTATCAGTTGACTTTGGCACAGTCATTAATGTGAAATTCACCTCAGGACCTGCATTCTCCTGGTCAGCTCCCAGATTCTGAGAGGTGTGAGACCCCATGTATACAGTACAGGTCATATCTGTCAGTGCTGGTGTCATTGCTTAAACAAGGCCAAAAGCAGATAAGAATCAGGGAGCTATTTTATTGTATTGGATAACATTATCATAAGCCTTAGAATTGGTCAATTCCTGTAGCCCACACCCAAGGACTCAAAGTGGAACCTGATTGTTAGGCTGTACACTTCTCCTGCACAGCTGGGTTAGAGACAGGCTGTGCTCAGTCTGGGCTCCCTTTTCATAACGAAGCGTCCCACTTATGGAACAGCTCCGTAGAGTATGGACAGCCCCTGACTCAATGGGCATACGTACATTGTATACAAAACAAAGACTGGGAGAAAAATATGATACGATTGATAGTGGCTGTATCTAACTGGTAGGACTTCAGTTTTGTCAAATCTTGTGTATTTGATTTTCTTTAAGACAAGTGATTAGTGAAAAAATGTAGTATTTTTTGTCTCGGATTGAATTCAGTCCTTTAATTGAGGTTGCTATTAATCAAGTATAAAATATCATACAACAGAAGACATGATAAATGCCGTAGCTGGCATTGTGGATGCTGGGGAAAGAGTGATCTGGGAAAAATCAAGCGACAGTGGCAATTTAGCAGAAGCTCAAAACAGGCAGGTTGGGTCATGGGTCTGTGTCATTGAAACAGAGCATGCATTTTAGTGTTTACCATTTTTTAGATCGACCCTTCACTTTTGATTAGGCTCCCCTTAGCTAGAAAGCCAAAGCTCTGTTTTCATTTCCTTCCTCTTGTCCTTTGCCTTCCTTCATCCCCCAAAGAGGATGGCCCAACACCAGCTCAGCCCACACTTACTAACCTCCCACATCCATACACACCACCCCATGTCCTCATCGAGAAGAAAGCCCCTGAGTAATTCCTGAGCCACAGCACCAGTGTCCTGACAGTTACCCTGTGTCCCTCCAGCTCTCCCTGAGGATGTGGCGGATGACTTGCAGCGTCATAGGACAGAAGAAAAGCGTCCGTGGATCATCAGGGTAAGCTGGATTTTTTCTGGTCTGAGATAGAAATATTGCTTTATTTCCCTTTCAATAAAATTAAGTTATGAATATTTGAGGGTATTCCTTCCAGATACATACAATTCCCTTGGTTGGCAGAATGTGGAGTGAGAGTCTATTACCATCTCATGGTGCCTGATTCCACAGGACATTAAAATTGACAGCATCCATTACAGCCTGTAGAGTACGGAGCTCTCTGTCCTGCAGCGATTTTTCCTCTAGGAAAAGAATTCTGTAATTTCCAACCTAAAAGGACTTGGAGGTTCCACCCTCCCAGCAAAGTTCTTGCCTTTCAGCCTGAGTAGCTTTGCTCTGATAACCCTTGCTGGGTTCCCTGGACCACTGTTTCTTATGAGGTTTTCTACTGTCAGCAAATGAACAAAAGGCTTGAGCATCACTGTGATCTTATCCTCATAGTGTTTTCTCTTCTGTAATTGCAGGTGGCCTTCCCAGAACGTGAAAACGGTATGTATTGTGGAATCAGTCACTTGGGGAGGAAGAACTTTGAAGATGAGAAAGTGGGACATTCTTGCTGGTTTTAGTGTAGAGGGCAAACTGATTCCAAATTTATGCTGGGAATGAGAGTAGGTGTCCTGGTGACAGAAAGTGATTTACAAGTAATGTGACCAATTACTATAGTCCCAGGAAGAAGCTGTATTACGGTTAGGTGGTGTAGGTTTGTGTGCATGAAACTGGGTGTGTCTGTATGTGAAATGAGTGGTATGATTCTGTGTGTGTATGTGAACTTTTTGTGTTGTGTTTCCCTTGATTTATGTTCCCCTAAAGTTTTGAAATGTCCAGGCAGTCCTGTTGACTACATGCACCTTGTTGTACAGCAAGTGTCTAGAACTTTTCCATTTTGCAAATAACACATTCTAATCTTGAACAGAGACTTCCCATGTCAACCTCCTGCCAGCTCTTGGAACCACCCTTCCACTCTCTGATTCTCGGAGTTTTCTTTCAGTTTTTGACCTTCTGTGACTGGTTTATTTCACTCTTACAAATGTCCTCCAAGTTCTTTCGTGTTGCTGCAAATGGCAGGATTTCCTTCTTTTTCAACGACTGAATGACATTCCACTGTATGTTTACACCACATTTTCTTTATTAATTCATCTTCCCATGGACACTAGGCAGTTTTCCTATGTTGTGTATTGTGTATAATGCTGCAATGGACATGAGATTGTAGATATCTCTTGGACATTCTTGTTTTATCTCCTTTGTATATAAACCTAAATGAGTGACTGGTGGATTTTATGATAGTTCTCTTAATAATTTTTGGGGGACCTCCATTCTGTTTTCCATAATGGCTACACCATTTTACATTACTATAGGGTACAAAACAGGGTACGGAAGATCCACTTCTTCACATCTTTGCCAGCATCCATTAATTTTCTTTCTTTTACTTTTTTTTTTTTGCAGTACACGGGCCTCTGATTGTTGTGGGCTCTCCCGTTGCGGAGCACAGGCTCCAAACACACAGGCTCAGCGGCCATGGCTCATGGGCCCAGCCGCTCAGTGGCATGTGGGATCCTCACAGTCCGGGGCACGAACACGTGTCCCCTGCTTCGGCAGGCGGACTCTCAACCACTGTGCCACCAGGGAAGCCCTAATTGTCTTTTTATAATACACATCCTAACAGTTGTGAGTGATATCTCCTTGTGGCTTGATTTCTATTTCCGTGATGCTTAGCGATGTTGAGCAAATTTTCATATGTAGATTGACCACTTGTATGTCTTTATGGAGAAATGTCTAGTGAAGCTTTTTACCCATTTTTAAACTCAGTTATTTGCCCACTGTTTTTCTGAAATTGACTTGTAGTAGTTTCTTATATATTCTGGATATTGGTCCCTTATTCAGATACAAGGTTTACACATATTTCCTCCCATCCTATAGGTTGCCTTTTCATTCTGTTGATTGTTGAAGAGACTATCCTTTCTTCACTTGGTAATCTTAGAACTTTGGCCAAGATCAGTTGGCCATATATACGTGCATTTATTTGAGGTCTCTCTATTATATTTCATTGGTCTATCTCACTGTCTTGATGCCAGTAGCAGACTGTTTTGACTACTGTGGCATTGTTATGTGTTTTGAGTTCAGGAAGTGTTAATCTCCATCATTGCTCTTTGCTCTCAAGATTGTTTTATCTACTTGGTGCGGTTCCATATGTATTTTAGGATTCTGTCTACTTCTATAATAATGACATGGAATTTTGTAGGTTGTTGCGATATATGTGTACATCACTTTATGTAGTATAGAAATGCCAACAGTATTTAATAATCCAGTCTATGAACATGGTGTGTCATTCCAATTACTTGTCTCTTCTTTAATTTCTTTCCGCAATGTCCTGTAGTTTTCAGTACACAAATTTTTCACCTCCTACGGGGCCTTTTCCACTGCCTTCCTCAGGTCTTCTAGAGTCAGGGTTGAGAAAGATGGACTCATGGAGAGAGTGAAATCCCTCCCTCCCCTCTGCACCTACTCTCTGATTATGTCAAATACAGGTGTACTTGGCCATGCCCTTCACCTCTGTCTACAAGTGGGCCCCTTGCTGGGTATTCCTATTGGATCTGAGTGTTGACTGTACAATTTCAGAGTCCACAAGGACTCTCCCAATGCATGGTGTGTGTCCAAGAGCCCAAGATATACCTACATATGAATGATCAGATCAGGCCATCAAATTTTCTGCAGTAAAGAACAACCAGGGGAAGGGTGGCTGGTTGCCTCTTTCTCATCTTTGGATTTCTTACAGCTCAGCTTTCCAGTGTGGTAGTCACTAACCAAATGTGTCTATTTATAATTAATTTAGTTCAAACAATAATTAACTCATTCTATTAAAAATGCAAAAAACACACAATTGCTTGGTCACACTAGCCATGTTTCAAGTATGTCTGTAACTTCTGGAATTTCAGGTTGGTAACGTTGACCGTGAAAGCTATAAATGGGTTTACAGAAGTGAGGGGTCGAAAGGTGATTTTCTCAGCATCTCTCCCTCATTTGAAATTTTCAACTGTGATCAAGATCTTATTGAAGGACTCTGTCTGCACAGAGCACAGGGGAGGTCTGAGAACCTGGAGGGAAGACCAGGGTGATGCTGTGTGAGCCAGCAAGTCGAGTAGAAGAAATGGGTGGGTCAACTTGTATAATAACTTTATGCTCATGGTTGTGTTTGTACAGAATGTATTTTGGAGAGCATACATAGCAGTGATGCTGATGACGATTCACATAGCGAACCACTCTCAGTTAGGATCTAAAGTGAGACAATTCCTAGAACACTTGGGTTCCTCCCACTTCTTTAGAAACTAAGGAAGGTGAATATGAAATCAGGAAGCAGAAGGAAATATGTGTAGAATTCGGATTTGTTCTTTCCAAATTTTAATGATATAATAGAGTTATTGTATCCATGTGCTTTGACTGTACTGTGCTTATAGTCATCTTTTCTTGCTTTGCCATTCAGAAATTTTCTTTCTCACAAGACTACTGTTTCATTGCTTTTTCACTGCCAAAGATGAAAGCTTCATTTCTGTTTGGTACCTGGAGGGTATTTTGCACCAGGGATTTTGGTTTCCTTTTTACATTCACGTATGATGGCCATATCCTAGTGTGAACAAAACTCTCATAGTCACTTGACACTGGAGAACAAGTTCTTATAGTGAGTGTCAGGTGGTGGATGAGACTTGAACTCTCTCCCTCTACACTTTCAGGACTTGTAGCTTCATGTTACTTTTGTCCTCACTGTTTATTCCTCATGGAAAGCGCGCTCCCAGAGATGGATGAGTCACAGAACACATGCTTTGGGATCACTGCATGTACTCAGTCTCCTCATTTCAGCCTCAGCACCTCCCAAGGCTGATGTGCTGACATGCTTCCATTTGAGAGGGCTCCACGTCCAGCTGCCCCTAAAGACCCTTCATGGCCGGCAGGAATTCTAGAGGGCTGTGTGAAGGGGCAGCTGGGCTCGCTTCACACACTAGCTCTCACAGCCCTGCTAACCTGGTCTCCTGGAATTCACCAGGCCCAGGACAGAGCCTCAGTGCAGCAGGACCCACTGCTCTTCTTACAACCCACTGCTCCATCCGGACAGCCCTGCCCCTGCTCCCCACACTCCAGTCCTGCCTAGCCTCGGACCTTTCCTCAGGCC